>NW_024423675.1:715740-755444 GCF_017311325.1 Ursus maritimus
GCATCACAATGCCGGATTTCAAGCTGTACTACAAAGCTGTGATCACAAAGACAGCATGGTACTGGCATGAAAACAGACACATAGACCAATGGAACAGAATAGAGAACCCTGAAATGGACCCGCAGCTCTTTGGGCAACTAATCTTTGACAAAGAAGGAAAAAAACATCCAGTGGGAAAATGAAAGTCTCTTCAATAAATGGTGCTGGGAAAATTGGACAGCTACATGCAAAAGAATGAAACTTGACCACTCTCTCACACCATACACAAAGATAAACTCCAAATGGATGAAAGACCTTGATGTGAGACAGGAATCCATCAAAATCCTAGAGGAGAACATAGGCAGGAACCTCTATGACATTGGCTAAAGCAACCTTTTTCATGACACATCCAAAGGCAAGAGAAACAAAAGATAAAATGAACTTGTGGGACTTCATCAAGATAAAAAGCTTCTGCACAGCCAAGGAAACAGTCAAAAAAACTAAGAGGCAGCCCATGGAATAGGAGAATATATTTGCAAATGATGCTACAGATAGAAGACTGGTATCCAAGATCTACAAAGAACTTCTCAAACTCAATACGCGAGAAACAAATAAACAAATCATAAAATGGGCCGAAGATATGAATAGACACTTTTCCAATGATGACATACAAATGGCTAACAGACACATGAAAAAATGTTCAAAATCATTAGCCATCAGGGAAATTCAAATCAAAACCACACTAAGATACCACCTTACACCAGTTAGAATGGCAAAAATTGACAAGGCAAGAAACAACAATTGCTGGAGAGGATGTGGAGAAAGGGGATCCCTCCTATATTGTTGGTGGGAATGCAAGTTGGTACAGCCACTCTGGAAAACAGTGTGCAGGTCCCTTAAAAAGTTAAAAATTGAGCTACCCTATGACCCAGCCATTGCACTACTGGGTATTTACCCCAAAGATACAGACGTAATGAAGAGAAGGGCCATATGCACCCCAATGTTCATAGCAGCATTGTCCACAATAGCTAAATTGTGGAAGGAACCGAGATGCCCTTCAACAGATGACTGGATTAAGCTGTGGTCCAGGGCGCCTGGGTACAAGCGGTTAGCGTCTGCCTTCGGCTCAGAGCGTGATCCTGGCTTTATGGGATCGAGCCCCACATCAGGCTCTTCCGCTATGAGCCTGCTTCTTTCTCTCCCGCTCCCCCTGCTTGTGTTCCCTCTCCCTCTGGCTGTCTCTATCCCTGTCGAATAAATAAATAAAATCTTTAAAAAAAAAAAAAAGAAGCTGTGGTCCATATATACAATGGAATATTACTCAGTTATCAGAAAGAACGAGTTCTCAACATTTGCTGCAACATGGACTTTTTGGTGCTATTGTAAATGGGATGGATTCCCTAATTTCTCTTTCTTCAGTCTCATTATTCGAGTATAGAAATGCAACTGATTTCTGAGTATTGATTTTGTATCCCGCCACATTACTGAATTGCTCTATAACTTCTAATAGTTTGGGAGTGGATTCTTTTGGGTTTTCCATATAGAGTGTCATGTCATCTGCGAAGAGAGACATTTTGACTTCTTCCTTGCCAATTTGGATACTTTTTATCCCATTTTGTTGTCTGATTGTTGTTGCAAGGACTTCTAGTAGTATGTTGAATAATAGTGGCGAGAGTGGGCATCCTTGTCGTGTTCCTGATCTTAAGGGAAATGCTTTAAGCTTTTCCCCATTGACAATGATATTTGCTATAGGCTTTTCATAGACGGTTTTTATGAGATTGAGGAATGTACCCTCTATCCCCACACTCTGAAGGGTTTTAATCAGAAAAGGATGCTGTATTTTGTCAAATGCTTTTTCTGCATCTATTGAGAGAATCATATGATTTTTGAAATTTTCTTTCTGTATAAAATGTGAGACACCAATCGATTTGCAAATGTTGAACCACCCTTGCATCCCAGGGATGAATCCCACTTGGTCATGATGGATAATCTTTTAATGTACTGTTGGATTCTATTAGCCAGGATCTTGAGGATTTTGGCATCCATGTTCATGAGGAAAATCAGTCTGTAATTCTCCTTTTTGATGGGGTCTTTGCCTGGTTTGGGGATCAAGGCAATATTGGCCTCATAGAATGAGTTTGGTAGCTTTCCTTCTGTTTCTATTTTTTGAAATAGCTTTAGGAGAATAGGTATTATTTCTTCTTTGAATGGTAGAATTCCCCCAGGAAACCGTCCGGGCCTGGGTATTGCTTTTGGAAGGCTGTTTATCACTGACTCCAATCTCTTCATACCACTGGCTCCAAGCTAAAAATCAATTTCTTCCTGTTTCAGTCTTGGTAGTTTATAGGTTTCCAGGAAGGCCTCCATCTCTTCCAGATTGCTTAATTTATTGGCATAAAGCTGTTGATAAAAGTTTCTAATAATCCTTCCAATTTCATTGGTGTTGGTTGTGACCTCTCCTTTTTCATTCATAATTTTATTAATTTGGGTCCTTTCTCTATTCTTTTGAATAAGTCTGGCCAGTGGCTTATCGATCTTATTTATTCTTTCAAAGAACCAGCTTCTAGTTCTGTTGATCTGCTCTACTGTACTCCTGGTTTCTGTGATTACAGCTGAGCTCTCTAATTTTGGTCAACTGCTTCCCTCGTGTGGGATTAGGCCTGTCTCTCTGTTGCTTTGTTCCAGCTTCTTGAGAGTGAGAAACCTAAAAACTGCATTTTAGATTTTTCCATTTTTTTGAGTGAGGCTTGGATGGCTATGTATTTCCCCCTTAGGACTGCCTTTGCAGTCTCCCATAGGTTTTGGACCGCTGTGTTTTCATTCTCATTGGTCTCCATAAATTGTTTAAATTGATTTTTGATTTCCTGGTTCATGAATCATTCCTGAGCAGGATGGTTCTGCGTCTCAAGTTTTGAGTTTCTTCCAAATTTTTCTGTGGTTGAGTTCCAATTTCAGAGCGTTGTGGTCTAAGAATATGCAGGGGATAATTTCAGTCTTTTGGTATCTGTTGAGACCTGTTTTGAGTCCCAGAACTGGTCTATTCTTGAGAATGTTCCATGGGTATTAGAATAGAATGAGTATTCTTTGGTTCTGGGGTGCAGTGTTCTATATATATCTATGAGGTCCAACTCATCGAGTATGGCATTCAAAGCCCTTGTTTCTTGTCGATTTTTGCATGGTTGTTCTGTCTATTTCTGATAGTGGAGTGTGAGTCCCCTACTATTAGTGCATTTTATCTATATGTCTCTTTATTGTGGTTAAGAGAGTTGCTGTGTATCTTTTGCTCCCTGTTGGGGCATAGATATTTATAATTGTCATATCCACTTGTTGGATACATCCTTTAGAATAATATAGTGCCCTTCTGTGTCCTCTCTGTGCTTAGTTTAAAATCAAGTCGGTCTGATATGAAATTGCTACCCCAGCTTTCTTCTGAGGTCCATTGGCGTGAAGATGGAGATTCCATCCCTTTACTTTCAGTCTGAATGTATCTTTTCATTCAAATGATCTCTTGTAGACAGCAAATGGATGGAGTCATGCCTTTTTATCCAATCTGCAACCCTGTGCCATTTATGAGACATTTAGGCCATTTACATTGAGACTGAATTTGGGAGATATGATTTTAATGATGCCATGTTGCCAGTAAAGTCTTTGTTTCCATAGATTGTGACTTTCTGTTCTGTATCACTCTTGGGGCCTTTTGACTTTTATAGAACCCCCCTTAATATCTCCTGTAGGGCTGGTTTCGTGGTTACGAAATTGGTAAATGACTGGAGATTGTGGAAAGTCTTTATCTCTCCATCAATTTTGAATGACAGCCTTGCTGAATAAAGGATCCTTGGCTGCATGTTCTTCTCAGATAGAGCTTTAAAAATGCCCCCCCCAACCCTTCCTCTCATTCCATGTCTCTGTAGACATTGCTGACATAATTCTGATACCTTTGGCTTGGTACGTGAAAAATTTCTTTGCCCTGGCCACTTTCAATACTGTATCCTTGGATCTAATATTTGCGAAATGCACTATGACGTGACGTGGCGTAGGTTTGTTGTGGTTGTAGTTTGGGAGGGTCCTCTCTGCCCCTCCTGGACATGGATGTTTGTTTCCCTTGCTAGATTAGGGAAGTTTTCAGCTAATTTGTTCAAATATCTCTCTGAGACCTCTGTTTTTCTCCACCCCCTCAGGGATGCCGATGATTCTGCCATTGGAACATTTTACTGAGTCAGTAATCTCCTGTAACCTACATTCCTGAGCCGTGGATTTTTGAGTCAGATTCTAGTTTAGTTTTCTCTTCTAAACCTATCCTCCAATTAAGCTGATAAATTCTTCTGCGTCATTCACCTGGCCATCAGAGCCTCTAGTTTTGCCTGCTTGGCTCATAAATTTTAATTTCTGCAGAATCGTTCTCATTTCCGCCCTTAGAGATTCTATATTCTCATTAACATTTTCGTTAATACTTTTTTCAAGTCTACACATCATCTTGACCATTGTTACTCTGAATTCCATTTCTGATAATTTGTTTATATCCATATCCATTAGTTCTGTGGCAGAGGCCACAGACTCATTGTCTTTTCTTTGCTGGGGAGGATTTCTCCTTCTTGTCATTCTGATGAGGAGAGGTTGCAGGGTTGTCCAGAGCCCAAATTATTGACCGGGACCCAGGCCATGCGCCCTTGTTTTATAGGGTTCTTAGGGACGTGGGCTTCTTGATTTTTCAGCCTGCCTTCTGGAGGAGGGGCCTGCCATGCCAATACAGGCAACTCTGTTTGGGTAGAGTCTCAGTGTCCCCTGTGAGGGGGAATGGGGATGGGCACACTGTGAGCTGGTATTTCCAGACTTTTGTTCTCTGGTGGCTTTCCCTGGCAGTTTGCTGTGCGTCTTCTGAGAGTCAGAGCAGCAGTGGCCTAATCTCAGCCTCTGTCTCAGAAGAGAGGGATCTTGGACTGTTCTCCACTGATGTTCTGGCCACTTTAACTCTGTTTCTGTTGGTGCTGCTCAACCCTGCAGCATCCCAGGATGTGCGCCCCACACCCTGCGTCCCAGCCCTCACTTCCAGGGCCAGTGTGTCTCTGTCCTTTGTGTTTCTTTTTTTTTTTTTAAGACTTTTTAATTATTTATTTGACAGAGATAGAGACAGCAAGTGAGAGAGGGAACACAAGCAGGGGGAGTGGGAGAGGAAGATGCAGGCTCATAGTGGAAGACCCTGATGTGGGGCTCGATCCCAGAACGCCGGGATCACGCCCTGAGCTGAAGGCAGATGCTTAACTTCTGTGCCACCCAGGCACCCGTCTTTTGTGTTTCTAACACCACCAGCCACTAGCCGCTAGCTACCAGCCACCCCTGTGTGCTCCCGGAGCTCCTGGTCTCAGTCTGGTTCCAGTGAGCACACTGGAGCTCCATTTCAGTCCGGTGGCACTCATTCCCCGGCTCATGGTCTCAGTCTGCTCTCTCGCGCGGGTGCCGGTCCACAAGTCCACCCGCTCCCCCGTGCGGGTGGCTACTCCTTCCCGGCGCCCAAACACGGCGGCTCCCTCCCCCTTCCGTTTATCTTCTGATATCTGTGCGCAGTTTCAAGGCTCAATACTCAGCACTGGAGATGTTCATTTGTAGAGATCCAGATGTATCTTCCTGCATCTCATGCTGATTCTGTGGATGCTCAGGCTGGTCTGGTACCTATCCAACTTGACTCACGGGACTGGCTGAAAAAGGGGTCCCCTACTCCTCTGCCATCTTAACTCCGAATCTCAATTTAATTTTTAATGGATATTGTAATAGAAAAGAAAATTAAGTTTAGGTTAAGATGTCAATGAAGAAAGAAAATGGAAGTCTGTAATTATGAGGATGTTTAAATATGTGGGAGGTTATCAAAAAATGGGACCATTAGAAAAGGAAACTTCAACAAGATTATATATCAAAGGGCATTCTTCAACAGATGAATGGATAAAGAAGATGTGGTTCATATACACAATGGAATATTATTCAGCCATCAGAAAGGATGAATACCCACAATTTGCATCAACATGGATGGAACTGGAGGGGATTATGCTACGTGAAGTAAGTCAAGCAGCGAAAGACAATTATCACATGGTTTCATTCACATGTGGAACAAAGGAACACGGAGGACTACAGGGGAAGGGAGGAAAACCTGAAGGGGGAGAAATCAGAGAGGGAAATGAACCATGAGAGACTATGGACCCTGGGAAAAAAACTGAGGGTTTAGGGGGCAGTTAGGGGAGGGGGTAAAGGGTGATGGGTATTAAGGAGGGCACGTGTTGTGATGAGCACCAGGTGTTATATGCAACTAATGAATCATTGAACACTACATCAAAAACTAATGATGTACTATACAGTGGCTAACTAAACATTAAAAAAAAAAGGGCATTCTGCCACAGAAAAGTGTGCTGAATTCTACCAATAAAGCAAATCAACGACAGGCAGGCTATGCCCTGAAACTTACTGTACTATGGTGTAAATAATATGCTATTAGGTCACCTATCAAGTCCAAAGGTGTTGGTGCTAAAGATCATCAAAACTTTTATAACAACATCAACAAAAATGTCAACACTGAACCAAAGGTGACACTGTAGTCAAAACTGTGTCCCATAGGGGCTCCTGAGTAGCGCAGTCATTAAAGCGTCTGCCTTCGGCTCAGGGCGTGATCCCGGCGTTCCGGGATTGAGTCCCACATCGGGCTCCTCCACTAGGAGCCTGCTTCTTCCTCTCCCACTCCCCCTGCTGTGTTCCCTCTCTCGCTGGCTGGCTGTCACATAAATAAATAAAATCTTTAAAAAAAAAAACTGTGTCCCATATCTCTGATCTGTCACAGGTGACCTCTCCAGTTAATTCACCTTGGTTGTGATAAACCAACTCTATAAAAGCATGAAGGTGCCTGTGAGTGAGTGTATTTGTCTGAGGGAAAACTTATGATTAATAAAACTGTTAAAGGGACAGGTACAGAGGGAAATGTGGAGTTACTAATCAATAGGCATAAAATTTCAGTTAAGCAAAGTGAATATGCTCTAGAGATCTGCTGTAAGCATGGTATCATAGTCAATTGTAATGTGTTGTATACTTAGAAATTTATTAAGAGGGTAGATCTCATGCTAAGTGTTCTTAGTACAGTAAATATTATTTAAAAAATAATAATTTGTTGAAAACATAATTTTTTGTCTTTGAAGGAAATTCTTAAACTTTCTTCCCTGAGATCTTAAATTGCAAAGATATCAGTAGTTATATTAGGCAATTTCCCAAATTATCCTAATTTCCAAACTTCTTCAATATCCTCCAATATTGTCTCTAATGGGATAGCAAATTTATCACACTGCACTCATATGAGTCGAGAAAACATAACTTCTTTTTCTCTATACAACTGTCTTAATTTTCCTTATGTATGTCTACACACCAAATAATATAAAGAAACCTTAAATTCTGTTCAGTGCAATAATTTCAACAGCTCCTTTAGCTACATCCTTCACTACTTTAAATAATATGATTAGTTTCTCAATTCTACTCCCTCCCTCTTCTCCGCAAAACTGGATGCTGGGGAAAAAAAGATATATTGGGAAATAAACGTTCGAGAGGCCAGTTGATGAAAAGGTCTACGTGGCATGCTACAAAAGTTGGGCATTATTCTATGGGCAGCAGGAATTCATTTGAGAAGTTTTGGGCAGGAGATCAGTTGATAAGTTTGGACTTGACACTGCTAGTTAGCCACCTATTCCCACTTTCTTTTCTCCTTGTCCACCTCCCGCAGTGGAGGTTGGAAATAAAATGAGACATTCACTTGCTAACCCACATTATAGCTAAGAGGGCTATCTGACCCAATTCTAACCAATGAATTGTGAAGGGAAATCTGTCAGGGACATTCTGTGAAAGTTCAGTCTTCCTAGAAAAAGAAGAAGTTCACAAGGCTTTGAAATATGAAGCCTTTGAAGTAAGATGTACTACATAGAGTTGTTGCTGCCATCTTGCAACCATGAGGCATCAAGAATGAGGACAAAAAGTCAAAAACGAATAATAGCAAAGCAAAAATAAAGAACCAGGGTCCTTGATGGTATCACAGAACCATGAACCAGCCCTGGACTGATGCCTCCAGGCAAACTCTCATTTGTGAGAAAACTTATGTTGTATTATTTAAATTATCACCAGTTGTGTTTTCTCTTATTTCCAGCAGATCAAAGCATTCAAAATTGATATAGTGCTATACAGAGTGGGGATTTGAAAGGGGCAAAAGTAAAATCAAAGAGGTTACTTAGGGAACTATTGCAATAACACAAGCAAAAGATGAGAACGGGACCTGAAAAGAGCCAGCAGGTACCTAGATACGCAGAAAGTAAATCTCTTTAACTTTGCTGTAGGAAGCATGTAGGAGAGGTGGTTTAGGTTTTGACTTAGGAGACTGACCACAATCACTGTTATAGATGCAGCAAATTTGAGCGTGAAGATGAATTTCAGCTTGAGAAATGTCAGATCTGAGGTGCCCATGCAACGTCATGTGGAGATATCCAGCGGGAAGATGAATTTATAAGTAAAAACATTTCTATCTAGCCATATAGATTTGGAATTCATTAAGGTCACAGATAAAACCACCTAGGGAACACCAAGATTTAAGAAAAGCAAAGGAGAATGGGGGGCAAGCCAAGACTGAGTAGAAGCACCAGGTCTAAGCGGCTAGAGTGTCTGATAAGTTTATCCTCGCTGAGTCTTAAAAATCTATTAAAAGATATAATCATCGGAGAAAATCTGAAAACAAAAAATCCGAAACAAATAAACAAAGCTGAGTTTTTCCTGTTTTGAGTAAAGGAGTGCTATACCAGTCAGATAGAGTCGTATTGAGGAAAGCAAATCGCTAATCTTACATACATTCTTTGTGGGGATGAGTTTGTTTGGATTTATGTTGGTCACAGAGGTAAGAGTGGGTTGACACCACCCTTTGAAGAATGTGCCCCGGAACATGCCCACCTCCAATTGTCTGACTCCCCATGTCAGTCTGTCTCTGACTAGTTGGCTTTCAGAGGCAGAGTCAATGAAGTGAGATGTCACTGGTCAACTAGAGATGTTTAAAACCAGCTCTGGAGTTTGCTTGTTAGCACAGTCATAGAACTACCATTGATTAATTTAAAAGTTTAAAACCTGTTCTGGTGGTTGTTGCCATGGCTAGAGAGGAATCAGACTTTTCCCAGGAGGATGTAGACTTTTGCTACTCTCAAAGTTAAATGCTGCAAAGATCAAGTCTAATAAAGACTGACATGCATCCATTAGGTTTAGGAATTTCACCTCAGGAGCAATTTCAATGGCGTAGATAAGGAACTAAAGTACTACAATTCTGCACTAACCTAGTCACGCTCACAATTTTCCCCAAGAGCAGGAAGCAGAAAGCAAAAAAGCTGGATCAAGGAAAAATATACAGAGGGATGGTAAAGTAAAGCTGGCATTTACTGAAGGCCTGCCGTATGCTAGCAGTTGTGCTAGATACCTGACATATATTATCCCATTTAATTCTCACAACTATGCCTTAAGACAGGTATTAGGGGGGCGCCTGGGTGGCACAGCGGTTAAGCGTCTGCCTTCGGCTCAGGGCGTGATCCCGGCGTTATGGGATCGAGCCCCACATCAGGCTCCTCTGCTATGAGCCTGCTTCTTCCTCTCCCACTCCCCCTGCTTGTGTTCCCTGTCTCGCTGGCTGTCTCTATCTCTGTTGAATAAATAAATAAATAAAATCTTTAAAAAAAAAAAAGACAGGTATTAGGAGGATTAGTAGCATTCCCATTTTATGGAAGATAAAACTCACACTCAGGACATTAAGTGACATTTAACATCCAAGGTTATACCACAGTGATTGCAGGGAAATAGCTGGAGACCAGGCTCGTGTGAATTCAAAGTCACAGCTTGTACCATTGTACCATGCTGTTGCTAAAAAGGAGATGCGGTGAGCTATGAGAAGCACCTGCTCCAACTCATACAATCTTCCTCTTCTCCTCTTATGCTATTCCCCCAACCCCCTGCAAGTCAGTGACCAGGAATACAGATGCAGCTAGAGGCTTAAGAGTACAGACCTTTAAGAGTACAGAGCCCAGTAAAGCCATGACACTGCTCACACAGGAACAATGACGGAATAGCAGGTATTTCTATTTACTCATAGTTAATTTTAAAAATCTTCAATTTTCTGATCATATAACATAGGTGGCTAATAAAAGTGTGCAGAACTTGGCCAAGTATCAAGCAAGTTGTTTTCTTGACTGATAGCTACTCATGCATTTGTTTCCTTATAATTATAAAATGACACTTTCTATGAAGAGAAATACATAGATCATAAAGTAATGTTAACAATCTTGAGATTGAAATGAGTCACTCAGTAAACAAAATGCATATTGGTAACTTGGTAATAATTTTTTATTATTTATACTTCTTAATCCATCCTGGGATGATACCTTTTTCTTCCTGTGGGCTTATTTATAAATCAGAGAAATAGAGTATATAATGTTCTTGAGCTCCCAGAACTTTACATTTTGGGGGACACGTGGGTTGATACTGCCTCTCACAAGACTGACATGCCAGTTCTAAATACAAGTTATTTTAGACCATTGTCCATTGTAACCAGTCACAGAAGAAAACCACCATGGACTGAGCTGGCTACCCCCTAAAACTCCGCCACGGATTTCTCATGTCTTCTCAGGAAGCACTGCCAGTGGTTATGCGCTTATTGAACCATTTACCTCCCGGCCATGTTTTGGGATGATGGTAAGGCATTCAGCTACATAGTGGAACAGTCTCTCTTCTTATTAATAATTACAGCTTCAAATAGAAAAGACAACTTAAATTTTATAACAGCATGGGGAAGATACTTCTTTTGTGTTCCTTATCATGAAGTTCAAATGTCCACAAAATAGTGTGGAATATACAAGCTGTTTTACTATACGAAGAAATTTGCTAGAACAAATTTTAATCATCATGGCATTTCACTTTGATTATGCATTTATAGCATGTTAGAAAGAGGCCAGAAGAAACAAAAATGTGAATATCTATAATGAATTCAGTAGAAATTATCACTGAAATGTTCCATCTTCGTAATTAAAAACTACCACTCAATCCCACCAAGTTCTGTTTATGAATTAGCTGAGAATTTTCCTATTTAAATTAATACAGCCATCTTTCAATGTATGTCCTATGGGGATATAATCCTTCTATGGCTCAGTAGCTCCAGATGGACCCCTATCAGGCCCCCCGAAATGATTAATTCTACCACACGGTGTAGAGAATAAAGGTGGTTTTTTTAAAAATCATTAAAAACAAATCCCAGTATCCAAAGGCAACACACGTCTTTGCAAGAGAACAAGCAGCTTTTTCTGCACCTAGATGATAACCAAAGGAAAAGATCTCTTGCCATATAAGCTAGACAATGTGACACTGGCTGCTGGGTCCATGGGATTCATGCAGCAGAGCGACAGTCACCCTGGGACAGCTGAAGGAAGGTTCTCCAGGATCATCATCAGGGAAAAGACATACAGTGGGATGAGAGAGGCAGCACTCCTTAACCCAGAGAGAGCCCTTAATGGGGAAAAATGATTCCTAAAAACCAATGGGTATAAGTCAGGTTGGTTATTGAATAGCAGGGCCAATCCCAAAATGGAAGAGAGCTTTCCCCTCAATGTGGTTCTAAATGAATTCCAGCAGGAGACATGAAGGGATGAAATCTAGCCAGGACAGGGCATTATCAGTGTAACCTGGTCCCAAAAGCTCATCCAGTTCTCCTTCATGGAATGCAAAGTTTCAGCAAATCTTTCTGCTCCACCAAATAAAGACAGTAACAGATCAAAAACCCCATGTCTCCTATGGGCAAATGCAGTGAAAGCAAATGGAGTGTCTGAGATCCACAATTACTTGAAGATAATTCCAATAGCTACAATGCAACCTGTCCATACAAAATTTTCCCTGGGTTGATCTTTTTGAACGTGAGAGTCCTGGGGAGAAAAGAAGTCACTATTTAACATGTTGCAGAGGGGATGGTAAGAAAAAACCATATAACCAATATTGGGCCTCAACTGAATGGAGACCCAGGCGAAGACTCCATTTGATGGTCTTTAAAGTTCAGTTGGGAAAGCAATTTTTCCTCAGACAAGAGAGCCTGAAAGCTTTTTTTAAAAAAAATTTATTGTTATTTCCAAATATTACACCTAACAAATGCAGCCATGTAACCAGACAAGTAAAAAATGAAGCAAAAATAAAAAACCTGAGCTCCTCAAAAGACAAATAAGGTTAGAAGCACACTGAGCCAAGAGCTAAAAATCCAACCAAAATCCTTTGATTGATTTTTAGTTCTAAACCCCTCATCTCTGAAACGTTTCACATTTTAAGAGCTGAAGAACTTAAAATTCACTGGTACCTGGTTCCAAATAAAGCTGCTCTCACCATATGTCTTTGGTTCTTACTTTGCTATTCTCTAGAAAAACATAGCTTTTCATACTTGTCTTTAAGTGGATGTTATATATAGAATGGAAGAGGAATAGATGTACTTCAAATCTGTGCCAAGATTGAGACAAAAAAGGAAATTAGGTTTTATTGTATTCATATTACCCACTCATCTGTTTCATTCCTCACATTTCTGACATAAAATGGAATCACTTAATGCTCCCTCGAAAATTGCTTTCATATTCTCCTATAAACTACTATCAATGTAAAAAGAAGGACCACAAAGCAACAGTTAACAAATTCCCCAACAGAAGTTTTCCCCAGTCTTTAGTGTCAAAGACAATGGTCCCTTGGCCAGTCATTAACCCCCAGGAATGGTTTAGCAGTCTTTTTTTACTTCTGCTTTAGTTAAACCTGTACCCATTGCTTAGGTGTCCCTGATGAACATCAGAGTAACTTGATATTGTTTCTGTATGCATTTGCCATCTACGTAAAATTCATTAAATACGTAACAAGAAGAGTTAATTAGCCTTTTCTCAAAGCTGTATTATTTGTCATAGCTAAAGATACTAAGACATTCCTAGTAGCCCTTGAACAAGGAATTCTATATAATTTCTCCATTAAACTACAGCACAGAGGAGTGGATAATGCATAGGAGTAACGCCTGCCCCATCCTCCACACTCCTCTCAGTCCTCACCAAGCTGTCAAGAATCTGACAATAATCTGACACCGTGTGACACCCTCTGGCCCCAGCTGACTTCACCCTACACCAGACTTAGGCTCTCTCTTCTTTTCTGTTCCAGTTCTTTCCTTCTCTTTTAAGCCCTCTCCTTAATGTGTTCCTGTTGGTCCTCTCCTCCTCTCTTCAACTTTCTCCTTCCATTTGTCCCTTGAAGTGAGGGACTATCACTCTGTTGGTATTGAGGTTCACCACAGACCTATGATGTGAGTAGGAAAATGACTCCGAGCAATGCTGAGATTTACTTAGATTTTGCTGGGACTTTGGGTTTTGCTTAGATTGTCTTACCACTTAAGCACTCACCATTTAAACTCAAAGATGTTGTCTGCTCCAGGTAAGTATAAAATATCCTGAGTGACTACAAATGTAAATGGCACAGTTAGTAACTCACAGCTTCAAGATATAATCATTAATGACAAAACATGGATTCCCAACCCAAGATTTGCAACACAGGTAGATATCCATCTATAAATAGAAGCTTTAGGATTCTTCTTTTTTAAAAATTTTTTTTGAGATTTTTATTTATTTATTCGACAGAGAGGGAGACAGCTGGCAACAGAGGGAACACAAGCAGGGGGAGTGGGAGAGAAAGAAGCAGGCTCCCAGTGGAGGAGCCTGATGTGGGGCTGGATCCCAGACCGCCAGGATCATGCCCTGAGCCGAAGGCAGACGCTTAATGACTGAGCCACCCAGGCGCCCCTAGGATCTCTTCTTTAAAATAAGAACCAATCGCTGAAATTAAGATACTCTGTTTTTACTACCTTTGAAAATCCCCACTAGCTGAAGGACAAAATCACTGGAGCTTATCGTAGCCCTTGGTGTTGTAACTGTAAGGTACTGACGGCCATGACTGACTGCGTGCTGGGCTTCATCATCACATAAAGCTGAGGAAATGAGAAGTTCACCCTATTTATAAACTGGACTGTCATAATTTTTTACACCTTCTTCAATACAGTGTGTATGAAAACTAGATTTATAAAAATAAATCCTTATAGAAAGGAAAATTTAGACTATATCCCTCTGTGGTATTGCAAAGCGTCTCATTCACATGAGGGGCTTTGGCCACACCACTGCCTAAAGTATCTGATGACGATGACCCATGATGGTCGTTGGATTATTTACTTGATGATGATGATGATGATGATGATGATGTTAGGATTTCATTCTGGTAAATCCTGGTTTTGTAGTAAATCTTGGTTCATTCATCCTTTTTCTTTTTGCATATTGCATTGTTGTTCTTAACTTGCTTTCATTGTCATTTTGACTATGTCCCCAGAGTTTGATAACTGGTTTTCCTTGGTATGTAATTCTCTAAATGTGGATGGAAGTGTTGCTAGAATAGAGACATGACCATCGACTGTGGCAACATGAAAATAATCTGTGACTTTGGAAGAGTAGTTGTAGTGGAGTAAAGGGAACAGAAGCTCAATGAGAGTAGAGAGAAGAGAAAACAGGAAGTAGAAAAAGAAATACTGATTATGAGAAATTATGCTGTGAATAAGGAGCAAATAAATGAGACCACAGTTGGAAGGGGATATATAACAGGATTTTTTAAAGACAGGATATCCTAATATATATTTGTATATACAGATATTTGTGTATATTAAAGTCCATAGAAATATCTATTGTATTTTTTTTATAAGAAAAAGAAGGAAAGGGGGAAATGGAGGAGAAGCAGGGTCAAAAACAAATGGGCCGAGGGCCCTTAGATATGATTTCAAGCATCCACCTCAAAAGAAACAGAAAAAGAAAAACTTTAGAAAATCTTAAAATATTAAGTTCTTCCCATTTCTACCAAAATGAAATAAAACAAGTATTTGGAGTCTAATCTCAGCAAAAGGACCCCTTCCCCTTATACCAACAAGCTGAACTTTCTAGCTTAAAATCTTATTGTCAGATTTAAAACTTGCCATTCCTGAGAAACATGCATTCAAAAATAGTATTGAATTCCTACAGTTCTGAGCCCTCAAATAATTATAGCAGGACTAACAAGGGTCCCGAAGAACACTTGAATTTAATAGGGAAATAAGACTGGGACACACGAAATTAAATGCCAACAGAGACAAAAATAGAAGGTATGTCACAAGATGGTTTTGAGAAGTTGGTGTAATAAGCATTTGGACGACCTTTGCTCTGTTTACAGAAGGATCAGAAAAGGCTCCTTGCAGGTGGGAGTGACATTTGATCTGCATACGAAGGGAGGGTAGAATTTGACCAAGTGGTAACAATTTAAATACTGGCATCTGGAGTAAAGAGACTAACCTGAACAAGCACATTAGAGGGAAACAGATGCACAGCATGGTGGAGAATGATAAATAAGCCAACCAGCCAGAGCAGGAAGGGCATTTGGCACGTAGTGGCAGGTTGAATCCAAAAAAGAAACAGTAAAGTGGTTTCCAGAACATAACCATGGGCAATTTAATTCATGTAGTATTTAAGAAAATTGTATTCTGGTATCATAAAGGGAGATTTTAGTTCTAATAGTTCTAAGTGGTTAAATTTGACACAAATCTTGCACATTTAATATATTTGAAGGCTGCATCACTAAATGGCTTATGTTTGTGTTCTTAAGAAGGTGGCTGTCTGATGAAGCTTTTGTTTCCCCTTATCTGAAATGTGTCTTACAGTTTGTAGGTTCATATTCTTTGATTAGTAACAATTTGAAAAATATTTCATTTGTTTCATAACTCACCATTAGTAAGGTCACACATGTTTATTAGGAATGCTGTCAAATTTGGGAAAACTTTCATTAAGGTTTTTGCCACTGGCAGTTGTGGTGGTAGAGGTCTGTGTGTATGGGTCTTCATATATAGGCTTTAATACTGGAAAGATTCTCTCATATACTAGCTTCTGGTTCCTCTATACATTTCAAATCTTATTTCTCCTCCACTCTCAATGTACATCCAGAGTTGGGTGCAACAGGACATCACAACATGACTTCTAGCCCTGCTCCTTTTTTTTTTAAAGATTTTATTTATTTATTTGACAGAGAGAGAGACAGCCAGCGAGAGAGGGAACACAAGCAGGGGGAGTGGGAGAGGAAGAAGCAGGCTCCCAGCGGAGGAGCCGGATGTGGGGTTCCATCCCAGAACGCTGGGATCACACCCTGAGCCGAAGGCAGACGCTTAACAACTGAGCCACGCAGGCGCCCCTAGCCCTGCTCCTTTGTAATTCAGCACAAGGAGTGGTAAGCATATTCCTGGAAGCTCTTTCTCCACCAGGACAGCTAACAGTAGCTAATTGAGAGTTTAAAAGGACTGCAAGCCATATAAATACATCCCACGAACACCAAACTAAATCAAATTCCCCTCAGCTGGATCCCAAAATGCCTGCAGCCACTCCAATACCACTCAGTGCGAAAGGAAGTGTGACAGGGGTAAGTTTAAGTGGAAGGAGACAACAGTGATAACTAATTAAGGTTAAAATGACAACTATGACAAATTATACAAAATAGTATGACCATGTGAACACATACTGAGGCCACTTCCATGACTTAAAGGGGGCCCTACAAAAAAGGAGCACTAAAGTTTAAGCTTAATAGTATCATATTAATTCCATCTCTGAGTATCTGATTTAAGCAATAAAATGGAAAAAAAATCAAAGGCCTCTTGCTTTCTTTATTCAGCATTCAGAGAGTGATTTCCATCTGTTCAATAGGATATTTAAAGAATACAAATTACTAGAACATATGATCCTTGACAAAGTGGTCAGGACATATACACATATGAAACAACCAGAATAACTCCTGATGAATTACTGCTTACTGGGGCCATATTAGAACATAGAAGTGATAAAAGGGTGGGATGTCCTAAAGTTAGCTGGTAGTGGTGGGAAGGTCAGGGAAATCGTCCATAAGGAGATATAATTTGAGCCTACTCTGTGAGACATAAATGCAATCAACCACAGTGGGAGGGGTCTGAGGACAGAACTCCATTTTACATCTCAGCCTCTGCAGCTCTGAAAGAAGAAGGGGGTAGGGAATCTATCAACATGTCAAAATGCATTAAGAATATCTACCATTGTATTCCAGGAGTTACTGTACCCAACTCCTTTTCGAAAGGACACCGTCTCAATTTAATAGTAGTCTACTGACGGGGCAGCAGAGATTTGCAATCAACATCCATTTCTATTATATAAGTTCTTAGTGTAATAGATTTCTTTGTATTGACATAAGAAAAGCAATGCTGGCATGGGTTGTAGCCCAGACTATGGAAAAAGGCCCCATTATGTTGAATTGGATGTTACAATGGTACTTGATAAATTGGTGATTCTATCTGTGGGGCTTGGCACTCTTGGAAACTAGCACTTACTTTTCCATAACTTTTTTTATCCTTCCACTTTGGAACACTCTTGTCCCTTTTATCGCTTGGCTGGTGTCAAGCAGATTGTCGAAATTATTGTTTACAATACTGAAATCCTCGGAGCTGTCTTTATAGATTTTTTCCCTAAGAGGATTTTGAAATAATACCAGTGCACAGTTAAAATCGAATAACCATCTCCCAAATTTCCAATAATCAAGTTTTAATGTGATCTTCATTTCATTCCCTACCTAATATCCTCTATGACTTATTTAAAGAATGTAACAAAAGAAACATAAGAGGAAAATATGAAAGGATTCATGTTTACCATTTGAATGTTTCTCCTTGAAAACAGAGTTTATCTCAGGCACATCTCTTTAATCAGATCTTGACAAATATTTGTTGCCTGTGACAAGGACCAATGTAGTTTATAGAACCCACTCCTTTTTTTCCCATTTCTCTTTTAGGATTACAAACTAGAGCTAAAGTAAATTTAAAGTAATCCTAAACAGTTAAAAATATTTTTTAATGCCAGAACTGCTTGAGATCCAATAAATGATCTGAAAGAAAAGCATGCCAGGGAAAGAAAGTTTAAAAAAATCAGTCTTTGGTTAAATGGGCAGAAAAGCCAACCATTTACATGTTAATAACCTTTCAGAAAGAACTACTGAATGTATATGATAGAACTATTTTCATGAAATGTATGGTTTGCTCAAATATTGAAGAGATGCAAAAAATAAGAACTCATTAATTAACAGGTAAGTTTGAGCCAACAAGATATTTACCATAGTCCCTCTTTATCCTTGCAGGTCCAAGACCCCCGTGGATTTCTGAAACTGCAGATAGTACCAAACCCTATATATACTGTTTTTCCTATACACACATATCTATGATAAAATTTAATTTATAAATTAGGCACAGTAAGAAATTAACGACAATAACGAATAATGAAATAGAACAATTATAGCAATATACTGTAATAAAAATTATGTGAATGTGGTTTCTCTCTTCAAAATATCTTATTGTAGATTGTGGAATTATGGGTGTCTTAATTCCTTTCCTCTTTTTACTTGACAATCCCCTCCCAAAATTAAGTTTTGGCTTTTTAAAAAATTTGCTCCTCAAATATTGTGAGTATTTTTAAAAATTTCATCCTTTAAATAACTTTTGTTTATATTATCTTGATTGGGGTTTACTTTATGCCTTAACATCATTTTTGACTGGAACATAGAAAAGGTACGATGATGCTTTATCTTCTTCCTATAATCAAAGCCAGTGTCATTCATCCTGAGTAAGAGATGACTCAAATGGACTCTATATGTATTTACATCATATTATAGGCAAAGTCCTTAAAATAAAGAAACTCTAAAGTTACCCACATAGGTTAAGTCCTTTTCTTTTCTTTAACTGAGGTAAAACACTAGCAAACCAGAGAAATAAATATTTTAAAAATGGATTTTAGACCATTGTTGGACAAAATACTTAGCTGCATCCTTGAGATCAAGATGAAAAATATTGGATGACATAACTAGATGGCTCAAAGAGAAAACTATTCAGTGGTTAAGAGCATGGGCTCAGTTTCAGATTGTCTGGGTTAAAAATCTTAGTTCTATAGATCTTTCAAAGGTGACCCTGAGAGGTTACTTTGATTTTAAGCTTTGATTTTTTTCAATTATAAGAGTGAAATAACTATGTAGTACCATCTTTATAGGGTATTATATTAAATAATGTATGCAATGCAATTATTGAAGCACCTTGCACTCAATTAGCCACTAATTATCATTAGAATGTAAATTAATGTATTATTGTCAAACTACTGAAAAGTCACAAAAGTTGTGTCCTAGAACTATGTTCTTTTCTATGACTTTTCTATCATTTTTCCAGAGAAGGGATAAAGACAAAGATGGCATAATAATGGTCACTAAGTGTCTTTTGAACACAATTTAGAATACATTTAATCCAATAACTGGCTGAATAAGTATTCAAGTTTTTTCAAAAATACTTAGATGATATCTAGAAGCACAAGAATAGGGATGCATAGGTGGCTCGGTCAGTTAAGCAGCCAGCTCTTGATTTCAGCTCAGGTCATGATCTCAGGGTCCAGGGATTGAGCCCCACGTGGGGCTCCATGTTCAGTGGGGAATTTGCTGGAGATTCTCTATCACCTTCTCCATCTGCCCCTACCCACCTTTAAAATAAATAAATTTTAAAAATCTTTTAAAAAATAGAAGAACAAGAATAAAATTTAAACAAAGATAACTAAAATCCTAAGATTTTGTTCAAAAAAATTCAACACAAATTCAGGCTAGAAGAAAATTTCCTTGATTCAAATGAAAATTAGGAGTTTTAGTTACTTACAGTTCCATATGAACCACAGTGTAAGCCTAGTTACTCTTAAATACTTTTTAAGTTTTAGACATAGAGGACCATTAACTATTAGAGCAGAAGAAGGTGGCCAGATTGGTGAGGTAATCTGACAAAGATTTTTTTTATTAAAAAAAAATGAAGGAATAGAAAATGTCTGGCTTCAAAAAGGAACAACTTGTGAAGGCATTTGAATTCACCACTATGAAATATTTTAAAGAAGATGTGGATATTTTCTGTTAATTCAGAAGGTAAAAGTAGAACCAATGTATGGAATTCAAAGAAAGCAAGTATCATATCAACATAAATTCAATTTAAGAAAGTAGTATTGTCTGCCTATGGGTCAGTCAGGTGCGGGAGTGGTGGACCAGCCAGAAATGAGCTACTCATTGCAGAATAAAGGGCTTTGTAGAAAAGAATTCTGACATGAGGTAGAAATTTGGACAAGGTGGTATCTAGCTGTCCTTACACTTCCAAAACTCTAGGGTTCTAAGATTCAGTTCTTTATTCACTACTGAATTTGTCTGTTGAGAACGGGTTTTCCAATGTATGATACTAAAAGAAATATTTTAGGAGCAGAAGAAACCATCTAAAATTAGCTGAAATTTCAAAAAGACATTTTTAAAATTAGGTACAGATGAAAATATCTACAATTTTCTCCTATATGAAAAGAACAGAATAACATATCATTTTAGGGTTTTTTTTTTTTTAAAGATTGCTTTTAACATTATAGGTTCTTTAGAGTACTGGTCAAATAGAAGAAATATCTCCTCAGAAGTTGGTCTACTATATTAGTAAGTATAAGTTTATACACTCAGGCTTCTCCATCTAAAATGGACAAATCTCCTACAATGCCTTCTTCTGAGTGACAAAGCATTTTCTTCAGACCTTTGGCACAACCCATCCTCATTTGTTTATTATCGGATGTAATAAGCTCCTCGGTCTTCTCCAACAACAGTGCAACAGCACCATGAAGCCTAAATATCTTTCACACTCTCACTATAAGCACCGCAAAGGTTGTCCATTAAAGTCAAATCCAATCCGCTCTTTAAGACTTGGGAGACTCCACATAATTGGGCTCCTGCAAACCTCTCCCACTGTTGTTCACATGGCTCCTCTTTATGCTCCCAGGGCTCCCGTCACACTGGCTCCATCCTGTGGGTGCCATTCCCAAAGCCTGGACCCCCCTTCCCCATTTTCTCTAGTTTTCAGCTTCAAAGCCATTTTGGAGTAGCCTTTTCTAAAAGAAGCATCAAAAACTAGCCTTACCTTTCTCCTGATTTGTTATTTTCTTGGCCCCTCGTTTGTTTGGTACCTTGGTAAATCTTGTCCCAACTGACAGGTCTTCCACCTATTAGTTTGCATGTGGTTTATCTATCCCCCCTCCTGCAATCTAAGCTCTAAATGGAAAAGAATCTTGCCTTTCTTGATTATCATTGTATCCCTGCACTGAGACAGCACCTGGCACATGTAAGAATTCAATAATTACTAGTTCAATAGTTGGAAGAAATATCCAGTCAAGTACTACAGATAACAGATCCAATGCATTTCCGGTAGCTAACCCAGGTCCCCACCCTCTGTAAACCAGATTATTGCAATTTCTTCCTAATTTCACTATTGTGCCTGACTTCAATCCATTCTCTACACTAGAGCCAGGGAAATTTTTTTAAATGCAGATTGGATCATTTGCATCTTCTGTTTAATATTCTTTAAGCCTCTACCATTGCTAATAAGACAATAATGCTAATATTACTTAAAATACAAAACATTTACTGAGCAATTAGGGGGTGCCATGCACTTGTATTATTCATTTAGTCCTCATAAAAGCCTTTTAAGGTACATGTTATTAGTCTTTTTTTTTTTAAGATTTTATTTATTTATTCGACAGAGATAGAGACAGCCAGCGAGAGAGGGAACACAAGCAGGAGGAGTGGGAGAGGAAGAAGCAGGCTCATAGCAGAGGAGCCTGATGTGGGGCTCGATCCCATAACGCTGGGGATCACGCCCTGAGCCAAAGGCAGACGCTTAACCGCTATGCCACCCAGGCGCCCCTACATGTTATTACTCTTATTTCATAGATGAGGAAACTGAGAAACAGGAAAGCTTAAAACCATAACATGGCTCACAAACACTTCTAACCCACACCCATATCTCCAATCTCATTCTATACAAGTCTCAAACTAGGCTGCCCTACTGCCTCACCTTCAAAAGGCTGTCCCCTCTGCACGTGCCTTTCCCCCACCTAACTATGCTGCTACCCTGTGATCCTCCTGTGTAGATCCATCTTTTGGAATCCTGCTGCAATCACCCTCTATGATTTTGTCCCACTTGCCTTAATCCAAAACCTCCCACTAAACACCATTAACCTCATTGTTGATAATAGCCACTCGATAAATGCACAGTCTATTAGTTATTTATCTGTTTCCTTGAATTAGCTGCCTTTTTATGCGCATTGACTCATCTCTCAGCAATAATATAAGCACTTCAAGAGCAGAAATCACATCTTACTCTTCATACTTCTCTTGCATAGTCCCTAGCAGACTGCCTTGTAGGTATGTCTTATAGGTGCCTAATAGGTATCCATTGTTTGATTTGTCAATTAGTTTTCTTCCCACTTTATGTGATCATTGTCAGGAGAGTGTTAGGAAATATCTGGTGTTGAGCTCCTAAATATTTAGCTATCCAGCATGAATCATGGTATTTCCATCTCATACCTAGAAGAACTAGTATTCTACTAATTATAGAGTACAGCTGAGAAAATCTTTTTCACAATTTTTTTTTTACTTGGAATTATCTCCATACGAGTTCTGTCATCAGGGAAGGTAGAGAAACAGTGAGCACAGCTCCCAAAAGCTATGTTGTCCTCGTGTTTGACACATCATCACACACACGTCTCCTCTGCCTGGGATAGCATATCTTTGCAGGGTCTGTTTCTATGGTAATTTTAAGCTTATATAACACCAGCTCTTCATAGTCTTTATGAACATTTCTTAAGTTTGTGAAAATTACATACACTTCAACTTCAAAATGACTCAATTCATTGTGCAGACATTAAGGTGATAATTATGAAATAAAACTATATAACAATATGAAAATACATGATAACATTAAGAGAGGAAAGGAGTATAAATTTCCATCTGTGCTGAGATTATAACATGTAAGGAAGGAACTCTTGGTGGCCTTCCCAACAGCCATCATCATTCCCAACAAGAACATGGTTCCATGCAGATATCCACCTTCTTCTCAAGACCGTATGTTCCGGGAAGTCTAGGCCCAGGCTATTCCCTGTCCAAAGGATGGGTCACAATTAGGTGAAGCCAAAAATTCTTAGCATGAGGAAGCTTTTGAGGTGGCAATGCTTAGTTCCTTCCCTATATTCCCCTCCCTTTTTTGCACCCCTCCCTTCCAGTTTTGACAGTTCTGGAGTGGGGCCTGAGAATTTCATTTCTAAAAAGTCCCCAGGTGATTGTAATGAAGCCAGTTTACACTGCACTTTGAGAATTCTTATCTCTTGAGAATAAGCTCTTCTCAGGAAATCTGTTTTATTTGTGATGCCCTGAACTGTGATAATTTTGGTACCAGGCTACAGATGGGACCAACACACAAGAGGGTGGAGCCAAGAGCGTCTCAGAGGAGGGCGGAGGTAACCTGAAGTGACTCCTCCAGTCCACCTCCATAGGCACTTAATATGTGAGTTAAATAAATATCCTTGTTTTTTAAGTCATTAGAGATGATGCATTTGTTGTTTGCTACTGAAAACATTCTACCTGATGTCTTTCTACGGTAAAAATAGTTGTTTCAAATGATGAAAATATAACTATTTTTCTTCCCCAATATGCTTCTAATGCAATAAATCTCACAAAAAATAATTTGCTTAACATTTTATATTCTCTAATATAAAATGAAAGCGAAAGATGAGACTATTTTACATCCTTACTCCATTACGTAATAATTCTACCACTTTTTCTTGTGGTATGTTTTTATTTTCCAAAATAGTTTTTATTGAAAACCTCATTCAGAGGCAGGATGTCAAATTTGAAGACTTTCTTCTCAATTTTCAGAAAAGGGCCATAGCAATGCCTCCAGATGGAACAGTTCTTCAGAAAGATATATTGGCCTGATATCAAGAAGTGTATAGCAACCTGCTACATTAAAAGAAGACTGAGGACTTTCTATATTAGGACTATTGCCTTGAACCTCCTCTTGTCTTTGTTTTAACTCTGTTAAATGAGTTCCTTGTGTGCTCCCTATCCATTTGCTAATGCAAATACTAAATTTAAGTGTAAGGGTATGAATACCTAAAACCTGCTCCTACCACTGCCTTTCTTATTATGGCATAGAGCACTGTTGTAGAAAACATTGTCTGTTGGTAACTAAACACCCACTCCTACTCTTCCTGGTGTGCCTTCCACTCTAGAGGCTGGAAAAGCTGGATGTTCACTTTCCCAATGTCTACCACAGCTATAAGTGGTCATGCGACACAGTTCTGGCTGATGTACATAAGCAAACGTCTTCTACAGAGCCTCTAGAAAAGTTTTACGTTTCTGATAAAAAACGACTCACGGTGTCTCAAAGAGAATAACTCATATATGAAAGGTAAAGAAATTGGAAGATGAAATTTCCATAATATTTTAAGCTATATAGGAGGAACAGTGCTGTTAGAAATAGTTTGACTGAATAACTCAGTAAAAACAGTTTTAATGGAATCAATTACAAATTGAAAGTAAAATATGGTAAGAAAGTGTGCCATTACCCAATCACTGCCAGAAAGACTGGTGATATGTCAATTATTCAAAAGCCAATTTTTTCACTTTTAAATGGACTCACCCAAAATTTAAATGATTTACATCTTACAGCCGTTTAGGAGCAGGTAAAATCACTGGGACTTTTGAGATATATTTTGCAATCTGTTTTCTTTGGAAAGTTCACAAAGAAATTATATGTTTAGATCTACATATTTCATAGATGTTTACTGAATTAGTTTTTATGGTTTTGTTAACTTTTTTCCAACACCCACTTCAAAAAATGTCTAAGCTAAAATTATTGCATGTAGGTCCTTAGGAATAGAACTTTGTTGCTTGCATCATTAATTTCTCGCTGCGCTTAGCAAAGCAAAACTACTATCTTATACATGTGAATTACCAGGGCTCACTTATAGAAGTGGGACCCTCATCAGGATCTTCAAATTCGAAAGGAGAATGTCAATCCTACTTTCTAGCCCACCTGACCATAAAGGAGTAAGATTCTGAATTTAACCAATAATATGAACTGTCTGCATTCCAGAAACTTCTAAAGGAACCATAACCTCACATCTACTGTTTCCCAGTAGCTATCGAAAAATTCCTGACAGACCCACCCAAACTTAATAACTTAGCACCCAAACACACACACACACACACACACACTCCAGCACGAAATTCAAAGCAGACATTAGGTTGTGGATCCCAGTTACCAGACTAGGCTAAAGGGCAGAGCAGTACTTGCAGATCAGCACCCAATAGATCAAGAACCCAGGGCAGCTAAACAGACAAAATGATTTACAGCTTAGGCAAAAGAGAAAACCTTGGCAAGAGCACTGGCATCAGTGTGACAACTGAAGCCATGAGTCTAGGCAGGAGATAGGAGCTAAGGTATTTTCCCCAGTCAATAGCTGCTGATCTATTTTAACAGCAAAACCCAGTCCCCATGGGTGGAAGTGAGAGTAATCCCCTGAACAGGATGAGGCTAAAAGCCTGGAAAAAAAGATAGCAATAAATTCCAGTAAATGGACCACTAAGAAGAACAAAAGCAAGATGGTTTAATGAGCACAAAAAAGCAAATGGAGTTTTTTGCTTTTGAAGGGTATTTATATTAAATTCGTATGTTTCCTCAGAAGTTTTCCCTCATATTTTTGTGCCAATAAATGTAATCAGTCGTGTAGAATCTGAGTATCTACTTTCCTGGAGAAATACGCACAAGGTTCTGATTGTCAACTGCTCTTTTGGCCTTCTCCCTGAAGGTCCCCCTCCCGTGTGTTTCAGGTTATTCTGCCTCCAAGAAGTACAGGGCTGAGGCCTGGGACCAGCCAAGAAGTGGGCATGTTGCATCCGTGACCAAGAGGCTGTGTCTACGGTTTCAGCCTTTAACAAGGGTCAGGAGAAGGGAGTTCCTCAGAGTGATCAACTCACCCCTACCGGATCTGAACAAAATAAGAAACAGAGTATCAAATGGGCATCAAAATATTATATTTTTTTCTGGAAAATTATATTGAAAAGCATGCCTTTGACTTACAGCCTAAATCAGACTTCTCTTTCACCTCAAAATGAATCTAATTGCTCTAAGGTTGAGCGGCTGAGTAAAGGCAGCCCACCCTGCACGGGAACAGAGCCAGGTCTGGCTTCCCTTACAGAACAGGGAGTGAGTCTCTCTTTAAGGAAGGAGCAGTCAAAGAGGATGCAAAGCCGGACAGCAACTACTTCCCAGTATTCTCTACACGGTGAAGGTTCCCATTTTATAGGCCAAGAGGAACATGGAGAAAGGGAGAAACCGGTCCCTCCCTTACATTTTCTGTTTGTTCTCTGGAGCCATCTGGCTTATCAGCCCAGCTGTGGCCAGTCAGGGGTGTGGCAGATCCATGCAGAAGGACAAGGGCAGTTTCTCAAGGCAGCCTTGCCTTTTCCTTCCCCCTAGAATTGCTCCTTTGTTTATTCTTTTTAGAAAGATGGCGGCATTTCCAGTTTCTGTCCCTGGAGAGCTCTAAAATGTGTTGAGACCATGAAAACTCCATGACTATGTTTTACCTGAAGCTAGAAATTTAATTTACCCTCCATTCTATTTCCCATCTCAAATTATGCCCAGTCATACTGTCCAAATAGTACAATGGAAGTTTTAAAAAACCTACGTAATATGGAAAAAAAATCAACAGTATAAAATATGCCTCAAATTCAAACAATATAAACCCTTCTATTACTAAATTTCTAGGTGAAAATTAAATTCCCAAGTTACAGACCTTTGTGAGCTAAACACCAAAGAAATAGAAGTCCCAAAGTCTTCTGTCCAAAATGTCTTATTCAGCTTTCAGCCAAGAGTTTCTCTTGGTAGGCTTGCTTGGTAGAATTGGAGTTCCTTTGACAATGGAACCTGGGCTTTCTCTTAGAATGCATGCAGCTCCTGCAACGCCGTCTAGAGGTAGTTACCGTGAAGCGGAGACCAGATCCTATGTGGCGGAAGGTCATCAGAGGAAACATTAGAGGAGTGTTTCCAGGCTCAGAGGATATGACACATCTCTGCCAGTTATCCGAAGTCCAGGACCTGTGACCCCAGCTGGGTCAGGAGAAATCTCACCTCAGGGGGTTGCCGATGGTCTCGTGNGTAGCACTTGAAATATTCTGGTCTTCTTGCAAAATTGAGAAAATTGCTCTGGGGTGACATCCCCAGCCATCACGTCTCACTCGGGTCTGTCTTATTCACCATCTCATACATTTAAAAACTCTTAATTTCTATTTCCCTTTGAAGCCCTTTCTTCCTGGTAGACAAATGCTGCACTGAGCATGGGATCTGTCTAGAAATGGGCTCTAGAGGCCCTGCCTCCCTGACTTCAAAATCAGAGCATCCTGCATTGTAAGAGCCTTGCCTTCTCCACAGTCTTGTCTCCTGCTTCTGCCTCTGCATCTTCTCATCTGTGGCAGGGTCTCAGGACGTTTTCCCTGAGTCACAGGGGCTGCCGCCAGTGCCTCTTGCTCTTTCATGTCTGAGGCCTTCAAAACCTGTTTCTTGGAACAGTTGCTCCCTCATCAGCACACCTGTCTCAGCAGGATAATCACCCCTGGCAAGCTCCCGCACTGAAGCTCCTCCTGATGCTTTTGAAGGCCGTGCTTTTGAGGGTGACTATGAACCCGTAGGATTCCTGGCATGAATTGCACAAAAATCTTGAAATCCTCTGCTCTTGAATTCTCCACAATTCCAGAACATCAATTCCACTGCCTCTTTCTTGGTAGTCGTGGAAACTGTGTCTAGTGCTCAGGTTTTCTCTGGTGTGCCCGTACTCTGAGGTTGGCTTAGCCGATTTTTAACATTCTAACCTGCTTCTTAAATTGGTCCCTTTCCTTTTCTGCTTGTAAGTCTACATTACATTGGCATCTTCTCATCTTTTATTTTCCTTTTGTTTGGGGATCTAAACGTTTATTTTTCTTACACACATTTGAGGTTCTTTCTGTTAGTCCCCCCACCCCCATCCCGCCCATAGTGGGAGAAATAAGAACATGGGTTTTGGGGCTCCCTCAAATGCAAATGTAACAGGATGTTAAATTTGGCTTTTCCTGGTGCTGAGGAATTTTGGTGGAGACCTCAAAGGTCCATAAATACAACGTCTGTCAAGGACTCCTGGTGGAGAGGCCCAACACTATCTATGCTGAGCAAGCTAAGACAGTGGGAGCCCAGGTCTGCCAGCATTAGAGCTCGCCCACCTGCAGCCTAATGGGGGTGATATTGAAGATGCCAGAGAAGAAGGACTGTCCTGGAGGGTTGTCAGTGGACTGCACAGAACTTCACACCCCCATGGAGCATGCAAGAGAGATCTTTCCCAGGGTGCCTGGGTGGCTCAGTCAGTTGTGTCTGCCTTTGGCTCAGGTCATGGTCTCAGGGTCCCTGGGATTGAGCCCCACGTCGGGATCCCTGTTCAGAGGGGAGCCCACTTCTCCCTCTCCTTCTCACTCTCCCTTTCATTCTGCCTGCTGCTCTGCCTACTTGTACTCATGTTCTCTCTCTCTCTGTGTCAAATAAATAAATAAAATCTTTTTTTAAAAAGAGAGAGAGAGAGCTTTCCCCATTATTTCAGGCCAAGTGAAAGTAGGTTTTTGAGAGAACTACAGGGAGAACTTGTTGCATGTTCCCCGGCACTTAAGAAGATAGAGACAGACTCTTTACAGTAGGAAACTAAGAGAGAGGTTGTAGCCAGAGCCACCTCCTAGCACTAAGGAGAAGGAAACATCCTATGGGAGTGATGCTCACTTCTTCTGGTGATAGGGAAAGGATGCCTAAGATTTCTCATGTCCAAAGGGACCTTTTAAAAAGTACCTCCCTCAGCCTAAAAGGGTGAGGGATCCAAAAAAAAAATCATTTGTTTGGGTTGGTCTATAAGCAACCCAGTAGTTGAGCTAGAGATGATATATAAAATGGGCATCGACTACAGCAATGTCACTATAATTAAGAGGTTCCTAGGAAGTAGATTACACACACACACACACACACACACACACACACACACACACACACACCAGTGGGAAAAGAGCTAGCCAAAGTGCCTCCACCATATCCAGAAGGAACAAGGGCATTAGAAACTTACAACCTTATAACCTCACCTAGAATGTATAAACCATGCCTCTTGTGAATTCCCTCTCCTCCTTTGGCTCGAGCCCAAAATGCTCAGAAACCTCATCTTACAACTGAGGAAGGGAAGCATGGTGTGGAAAGAGAAGTCAATCACATGGCCTCCCCCATTACAGGCTACCAGCGTGAATCAGGCCCAACAGCGGGCAGAAGGAAAGATACCAGTCAAACGAGGTTTGAAGTTTTGACTACTCACTGGACATCTTAATTTCTAAAATGAGCCTGATTTTTGTTTCAGAGCCCCCAAAACTCTAGGACTTGCCTTGGGTATTTTTTGTTTTGTTTTGTTTTTAATCTGGGAGCGTGAAAGAACAGAATCAGAGACCAAGTTTTAAAGAGAACAATTAAAATTTTTTTTCTTTCTTCTAGCATCTCAGTGTCCTGTACCCAGCTCATTCAGTATGCCAGTTACACATGCATAGCTCAAAGAGATAATAATGTAGTAGGAGTAAAGAGGTTCAGTAAGAGTAGATTACTTGGCTCTAATTACCCAAGGATGAGGTAAGGCTATGACACAGGTGCACAGCAGCTCAGTATTAAAAACGCTATATAATAAATGATCCAGAGTACTTGCTCAGAGGCGAATCACTGCCTTATACATGAGTATATAAATATAACTTCATAGGTGTTAGTACACTTTTCCTGCTGTTAATATAACCCAGAGGGTCCTTCTTAAGATGTCCTCAGGGCAACACCCTGTTTAGGACAAGAAACAGGAAGCTGAAAACAGACCTCATGAGAAGCCTCAGATATGCCTCAACAGTATTGTATGTGTTCTCTGTCAAAAAATCCACACTCTGCTGACGTCTTTGGAATTGTGTTTTTATCTTATATTTTTAGCATAGCAAACAAGTTTCAAACTGATTTTTGCAACATGGCTTATTAAATGGAGGAAATATTTACGAGCAGTGTTTTTCATATACATCAGTAAAGCAATATTTGATGTGTGCTTTAAAATATTTGTATAATTTTAACAAGCAATGTATCTAAAAATGAACATAATTTAAATTACTGCTACTTGGCATTTGCTAGTAAACACTGTGCAAATTCATTTAAATCCCTTCTGTTTGAATTATCACACCTCATTGTACCAAGTAGAAGTGGCCAAAAAGAGCCTACCAACAGCTATGGGACTCTTTTGTGTTTGTAAACCTTTTGCCTGTAACTATTGGCTGAATGGCACAGGATGGTCGCCTTCTGCTAAAGCTACATGGAGAGCACAATTTACACTGTTCAGCTATTGCATGTCACTGTATAAAATGAGAAGCCTACACTTCCAGTATTACTTTACCTAAAGACACTCGTTTTCTATTGTGGGAGTTATTCCTATACTTATGCCCTGGGTTGATTTGTTTGTTTTTTAGCATAGTGTGTGTTTCTTTTCTGTACCACTGAATCATATTCCTAAGCTTTTGCCTTGCTCATCAGGAACCGATTTCAGGAACTGACATATACTAAAGATAGGATGATATAGACTATATTTTAGTTAAGACTGAGTCACATTCATAGTGAAGAGAAGGGCCATATGCACCCCAATGTTCATAGCAGCATTGTCCACTATAGCTAAACTGTGGAAGGAGCCAAGATGCCCTTCAACAGACGAATGGATAAAGAAGATGTGGTCCATATTATACAATGGAATAATAGCCATCAGAAAGAATGATTACCCAACATTTGCAGCAACATGGACGGAACTGGAGGAGATCATGCTAAGTGAAATAAGTCAAGCAGAGAAAGACAATTATCATATGGTTTCATTCATTTGTGGAGCNGGGTTAGCCCAGTGATGGGTATTAAGGAAGGCATGTATTGCATGGAGCCCTGGGTGTTATATGCAATGAATCATGGAACACTACATCAAAAACTAAGGATATACTGTATGGCGACTAACATAACATAATAAAAAAATTAAATAAATAAAAAAATAAATTGAATTTAAATAAAAATTTTAAAAAAAAGACTGAGTCACATTTATTAAAACTTTCAACACATGTGGCATCTACAGTTAATTGATTATAATATCACCTACACATCTATTTGGACATAAATGGTTAGATTGGTGATTCAACTTGGGTTAATTGTTGGTGTAGGTATATTGGCCTTTGTACTTGTTCATATAGATTGTTATTTGTGGTATCACTGGACTACTCTGATTTAGCATGAGACAAGTACATTTGAGGGGAGTGCCATGAGGACCAGCACTATGGTGTGTTGCATGTTCTCATTCTCATTTTGTTTCTTTAAGAATATTAAGTCTAAAATATGCTTTAAGCTATTCTAGGTCCTTTTTAAAACTCTGAGTTCTAAACAAACTCAATTCCTAGAAAGTATTCTAAGCACAAGCATTAGTTTCTTATTCCTTTTCAGCTTTTGTATTCAAAATAACTTCATTGAGTTTACTCTCTACCATAACCCAAGGATATAGTACATCTTTATAATAGGGACAGCCATTCACTACCACCCCACCTCACTCGTCTTTATCTGTTTATTGGCAAAATCTGCCAGTCTTCTGTGGTTGGATTGAATTCCTACCCTTGGTTTCTAAAATCCAAAACCATGATGAAGCTATATATGATCAATAATCCAGAGCTAACTTGTGGTAAGTGAGAGCTACAGATGCCTGTGAACAAGCTACGATGTTATAAGAGATTAGTCTTTCTGGTTTCATCTTTGCCCCTAGATTCAGTTCAAAATAGCATAAAGAACAGAACTGAAAGCAAATCATGCAAAGCATAGCTGCCTTCCCAGTTACATTCCAATGTTCTGCCTCTATTGGAAAACATAGTTTTTCATTTCATTATCCAGTTAGGGGATTGATCTCTAGAAGATGTAAGCTGTGCCCAAAGCATCAAACATGTCAAGTGAAGACCAAGATAAGGAATCATGAAGGAGAAGTTCAACTCAGAGATAGATGAAGCCATGGAAAGTGTGAGTAGAATAAGTGAAAGACCCACAAGCTGGGACATGAGAACAAAGAAGAAAGTCTGAGCTGTCAGCTACCAAAGAAAGTCACCAGCTTAAAGAAGTGAGTGGTAATGTTGGGAAAGGCAAACTGGGTTTCTGGGAGTAAAGCAAGCAAATGTCTGGACATCAGGAATTCAGAGAGAGTAAGGCAACAGGCATAATAGCTGATAGAAGGAATAAACTGGATCCAAACCCAGGAGAGACTCTCCTCATCTTTTACCCTTCCCTACAGAGTTTGAGCAGAGAAGAGCTGAAAGGTGGATGCAGCAACTGCAGTATGGAGAGGAAAGGGTTCCGTGGCTTTAGGTGTGTCCACATTACAGCTAGCTGAGGGAGGAGAGCTGAAATGACAGCAGGCAATGTGAGGCTTCATTTGTCACAACAGTCGTACAACAGGAGACTCTCATGCAGTATAACAGGACCGAACCAACGAATTGGTTGGTTAACTGAAAAACTGAAAAAAGATAGATGGTTAAACCAAAAGATCACTTAAAAATGATACATGACAGGGGCGCCTGGGTGGCTCGGTCTGTTGAGCGGCTGACTCTTGATTTTGGCTCAAATCAACAACTCAGGGTGGTGAGATCGAGCCCTCCATCCGGCCCCTCACTGTGCTGGGCCTGGAGCTTGCCTGGTATTCTCTCTCTCCCTCCCCCACTCTGCCACCCTCTCCAGCTTGCGCGTACACATGCTCACTCTCTGTCTCAAAACAAAACAAAAACAAAACAAAAAGATACATGACATGTAACCATACATAATTCACTTTGGCTAAAAACACATTACTTTGCCAAGATGTTGGTTTAGAATCAAACTTTTCAAGAGAGGAGAAAAGATGGCAGAGGAGTAGGGGACCCCTTTTTCACCTGGTCCCCTGAGTCGAGCTGGATATGTACCAGACCATCCTGAAAACCCATGATATCAGCCTGAGACACAGGAAGATACATCTGGATCTCTACAAACAAACATCTCCAGCGCTGAGTATTGAGGTACAAACAGGTGAGCCGTGAATCCAAGCACAGATATCGGAAGATAAACGAAATGGGGAGGGAGCCGACGTGCTCGGTCACCGGGAAGCAGTAGCCACCTGCACTGGGGAGGTGGCAGGACTGCCAGACCAGCTTCCATGAGAAAGCAGACTGAGGCGGTGAGCCCTGGAACGCGCCTGCGACCAGACTGAAATCTGGAGCCCCGGAGCACTCACTGGAACCGGACTAAAACCGGGAGCTCGGGAGCATGCCCAACCAGACTGAAAACCGGCGCTCCAGAGCCTGCGGGGAAACACACTGAAACAGGGAGCTCGGGAGCATGCGCAGGAACTGGGATGGCTGGCAGTGTTAGAAGCACAAATGACAGAGACGTGCTGGCCCTGGAAGTGAGGGCTGGGAGAGCAGGTGTGGGGCACACAACCCATGTCGCTGCAGGGTTTTTGGCAGCACCGACAGAAAAAGAATTAAAGTGGCCAAGAGAGCTCAGTGGAGAGCAGACTGCGATCTCTCTGTTCTGAGACAGAGGCTAGGATTAGGCCACTGCTGCTCTGACTCTCAGAAGAGGCACAGAAAACTGCCAGGGAAAGCCACCAGAGAACAAAAGCCTGGAAATACCAGCTCACATTGTGCCCATCCTCATCCCCCCTTGCAGGGGACAGGGCGACTCTACCCAAACAGGGTTGCTTGAGTATCAGTGTGGCAGGCCCCTCCCCCAGAAGGCAGGCTGAAAAATCAAGAATCCCACATCCCTAAGGTCCCTATTAAACAAATGCACACTGCCTGGGTCCTGGTCAATAATTTGGGCTCTGTGCATCCACGCAACCTCTCCTCATCAGAATGACGAGGAGGAGAAATCCCGCCCAGCAAAGAAAAGATAATGAGTCTGTGGCCTCTGCCACAGAACTGATGGATATGGATATAACAAAATTGTCAGAAATGGAGTTCAGAGTAACAATGGTCAAGATGATGTGTAGACTTGAAAAAAATATTAACAAAAATATTAACGAGAATATAGAATCTCTAAGGGTGGAAATAAGAGTGAATCTGGCAGAAATTTAAAATGCTATGAGCCAAATGCAGTCTAAACTAGACACTCTGACGGCCAGGGTCAATAAGGCAGAAGAACGAATTAGTGAATTGGAGGATGGGATGGTAGAAGAGAAAGTTAAAACAGAAATCTTGGCTCAAAAATCCAATCTCAAGAATGTAGAATACGGATATTACTGACTCAATGAAATGTTCCAATGTCAGAATCATCGGCATCCCCGAGGGAGTGGAGAAAGAGGTCTAGAAGAGATATTTGAACAAATTGTAGCTGAGAACTTCCTTAATCTAGCAAAGGAAACAAGTATTCATGTCCAAGAGGCAGAGAGGACCCCTTCCAAGGTCAATGACAACAGACCTACACCACATCACGTCATAGTGCAATTCACAAATATTAGACCCAAGGATACAGTATTGAAAGTGGCCAGGGGGAAGAAAATGCTTACATACAGGGGAAAAATATCAGAATAACGTCAGACCTGTCTACAGAGATGTGGCAGGCTAGGAGGGTTGGCACGATACTTTCAAAGATCTGAGAGAAGAACACGGCCAAAGATCCTTTATTCAGCAAGGCTGTCATTCAGAATTGATGGAGAGACAAGGATCTTCCAGGATCACCAGAACCTGACCAAATTCATAACCATGAAACCAGCCCTACAGGAGATATTGAGGGGGGTTCTATAAAAGTAAAAAGGCCCCAAGAGTGATACAGAACAGACATTTACAATCTATAGCAACAAAGATGTTACAGGCAACATGGCATCATTAAAAATCATATCTCTCAATAAGCACTCTCAATGTGAATGGCCCAAATGCTCCCCATAAAAAGCCACAGGGTCAGATTAGATAAAGACATGAGCCCTCCATTTGCTGTCTACAAGAGACTCATTTTGAACCTAAAGATACATCCAGACTGAAAGTGAAGGGATGGAGAACAATTTTTCATGCCACCGACCTCAAAAGAAAGCTGGGATAGCAATTCTCATACCAGACAGATTAGATTTCAAGTTAAAGACCATAGTTAGAGATACAGAAGGACACTATATTATTCTTAAAGGGTGTATCCAACAAGTGGATCTAACAATTATAATACCCTATGCCCCCAACAGAGGAGCAGCTAGATACACAAGCCACTCTTAACCAGAATAAAGAGACATATAGCTAATAATGTGTTAATAGTAGGGGACCCAACACTCACTATCAGCAACAGAGCAGATCACCTAAGCAGAAAATCAACAAAGAAACAAGAACATACTGGACCAGATGGACCTAATGGATATATATAGAACACTATACCCCAGAACAACAGAATACTCATTCTTTTCGAATGCACATGGAACATTCTCCAGAATAGACCATACACTGGGTCACAAAACAGGTCTCAACCCGATATCGAAAGACTGAGATTATTTCCTGCATATTCTCAGACCACAATGCTTTAAACTGGAAACTCAATCACAAGGAGAAATTTGGAAGAAACTCAAACACTTTGGAAACTAAGAACCATCCTGCTCAAGAATGATTGGGTAAACCAGGTAATTAAGAAGGAGATTAAACAATTTGTGGAGACCAACGAAAATGAAAATACATCAGTCAAAACCTATGGGACATTGCAAAGGCGTGTCCTTAGGGGAAAATACATAGCCATCAAGCCTCACTCAAAAGAATAGAAAAATCTAAAAATGCAGTTTATATATTCTCACCTCAAGAAGCTGGAGCTGGAACAGAAGAATAGGCCTAACCCACACACAAGAAGGCAGTTGATCAAGATTAGAGCAGAGATCAATGAATTAGAAACCAGGAGCACAGTAGAGCAGATCAGCCAAACTAGAAGCTGGTTCTTTGAAAGAATAAATAAGATTGACAAGCCACTGGCAAGACTTATTCAAAAGAATAGAGAAAGGACATGAATTAATAAAATTATGAAAGGGAGAGATCAACCAATGAAATAGGAATGATCATTAGAAACTTTTATCAACAGCTCTATGTCAATAAATTAAACAACCTGGAAGAAATGGATGCCTTCCTGGAAACCCATAAACTAGCAAGACTGAAACAGGGAAGAAACTGATTATTTAAACAGACCGATTAATTATGAAGAGATTGAAGCAGTGATCAAAACCTCCCCCAAAACAAGAGACCAGGGCCTGACAGTTCCTAGGAATTCTACCAAACATTCAAAGAAGATATAATACCTATTCTCCTGAAGCTGTTTCAAAAATAGAAACACAAAGAGAACTACCAAACTCGTTTTATGAAGCCAGTATTACCTTGATCCCCAAGCCAGGCAAAGACACCATCAAAAAGGAGAATTACAGACTGATATCCCTGATGAATATGGACACCAAAGTTCTCAACAAGGTCCTAGCTAATAGGATCCAACGGTACATTAAATGGATTATCCATCATGACCAAGTGGGATTCATCCCTGGGATGCAAGGGTGGTTCAACATTCGCAAATCGATCAGTGTGATAGATCACATCAACAAGAAAAGAGTCAAGAACTATACGATCCTCTCAATAGATGCAGAAAAAGCATTTGACAAAATACAGCATCCTTTCCTGATTAAAACCCTTCAGAGTGTAGGGATAGAGGGAATTTACATTCCTCCATTTTATAAAAACTATCTGTGAAAGCCTATGGTGAATATCATTCTCAATGGGGAAAAGCTGGAAGCCTTTCCCTTAAGATCAGGAACACGACAAGGATGCCCACTCTCACCATTATTATTCAACATAGTACTAGAAGTCCTTGCAACAGCAATCAGACAACAAAAAGGGATAAAAGGTATCCAAAATGGCAAAGAAGAAGTCAAACTGTCTCTCTTCACAGATGACATGATACTTTATATGGAAAACACAAAAGACTCCACCCCCAAACTACTAGAACTTATAGAGCAATTCAGTAATGTGGCGGGATACAAAATCAATGCTCAGAAATCAGTTGCACTTCTATACATGAACAATGAGACTGAAGAAAGAGAAATTAGGGAATCCATTCCATTTACAATAGCACCAAAAATCATACATTATCTCAGAATTAACTTAACCAGAGACATAAAGGATCTATATTTTAGAAACTACAAATCACTCTTGAAAGACATTGAAGACACAAAAAGATGGAAAAATATTCCATGCTCAAAGGGGCGCCTGGGTGGCACAGCGGTTAAGTGTCTGCCTTCGGTTCAAGGCGTGATCCCGGCGTTCTGGGATCGAGCCCCACATCAGGCTCCTCCGCTATGAGCCTGCTTCTTCCTCTCCCACTCCCCCTGCTTGTGTTCCCTCTCTCGCTGGCTGTCTCTATCTCTGTCGAATAAATAAATAAAAATCTTTAAAAAAAAAAAAAGAAGGGAACAGCCCAGGGCTAATACCTTTCTTTAAAAAAAAAATTCCATGCTCATGGATCGGAAGAATAAACATAGTTAAAATGTCCATGTTACCCAGAGCAATCTACACTTTCAATGTCATCCCAATCAAAATGCCAATGACATTTTTCAAAGAATTGGAACAAACAGCCCTTAAATTTGTGTGGAACCAGAAAAGGCCCCGAATCACCAAGGAAGTGTTGAAAAGGAAAAACAAAGCTGGGGGCATCACATTGCCGGATTTCAAGCTATACTACAAGGCTGTGATCACAAAGACACCATGGTACTGGCACAAAAACAGACACATAGACCAATGGAACAGAATAGAGAGCCCAGAAATGGACCCTTGGCTCTTTGGGCAACTGATCTTTGACAAAGCAGGAAAAAACATCCGATGGAAAAAAGACAGTCTCTTCAATAAATGGTGCTGGGAAAATTGGACAGCTACAGGCAAAAGAATGAAACTTGACCACTCTCTCACACCATACACAAAGATAAACTCCAAATGGATGAAAGACCTCGATGTGAGACAGGAATCCATTAAAATCCTAGAGGAGAACATAGGCAGCAACCTCTTTGACATCAGCCACAGCAACTTCTTTCATTACACATCTCCGAAGGCAAGAGAAACAAAAGAAAAAAGGAACTTGTGGGACTTCATCAAGATAAAAACCTTCTGCACAGCCAAGGAAACAGTCAAAAAAACTAAGAGGCAGCCCATGGAATGGGAGAAGATATTTGCAAATGACACTACAGATAAAAGACTAGTATCCAAGATCTACAAAGAACTTCTCAAACTCAATACACAAGAAACAAATAAGCAAATCAAAAAATGGGCAGAAAATATGAACACACACTTTTCCAATGAAGACATACAAATGGCTAACAGACACGTGAAAAAATGTTCAAAATCATTAGCCATCAGGGAAATTCAAATCAAAACCACATTGAGATACCACCTTATGCCAGTTAAAATGGCAAAAATGGACAAGGCAGGAAACAACAAATGTTGGAGAGGATGTGGAGAAAGGGGATCCCTCTTATATTGTTGGTGGTAATGCAAGTTGTTACAGCCACTTTGGAAAACAGTGTGGAGGTCCCTTAAAAAGTTAAAAATTGAGGTACCCTATGATCCAGCAATTGCACCACTGGGTATTTACCCCAAAGATAAGACGTAGTGAAGAGAAGGGCCATATGCATCCCAATGTTCATAGCAGCATTGTCCACAATAGCTAAATTGTGGAAGGAGCTGAGATGCCCTTCAAGTGACAAATGGATTAAGAAGATGTGGTCCATATATACAATGGAATATTACTCAGCCATCAGAAAGAATGATTACACAACATTTGCAGCAACATGGATGGGACTGCAGGAGATTATGCTAAGTGAAATTAGTCAAGCAGAGAAAGACAATTATCATATGGTTTCACTCATTTATGGAACATAAGAAATAGGAAGATTGGTAGGAGAAGAAATGGAAGAATGAAGGGGGGTAAACAGAAGAGGGAATGAACCATGAGAGACTGTGGACTCTGGGAAACAAACTGAGGGCTTCAGAGAGGAGGGTGGGGGATTGGGATAGGCCAGTGATGGGTATTAAGGAGGGCACATATTGCATGGTGCACTGGGTGTTATACACAAATAATGAATCATGGAACATTACATCAAAAACTAAAAATATACTGTATGGTGAGTAACATAACATAATATAAAATTATTATTAAGAAAAAAAAGAACAAACTTTTCATTAGCATATGGATTCGCCGATTGGAATTCTGCATTGTCTTTTCATAATTGATGATACAATATCTATTGCTGTCCAGTTTTAAGTCTTTTAAGTGAAACAAGAATTTAAAGGCACTTTCAAATTTTATGGCTCCTTCCTGACTTTCATAACATTTTTTCGCACCTAATTTTATAGCAGCATTTTGCTTTCATTTTGCATCTTACTTTTTATCTAGTTTTTTATACAAAGTCTTTAACTTCTTTCTGTGTTGTTGTCATCAAATCGTAATATTTAAATAAATTATGAAAGTGTAATAAGCAGTACAGCATAAACAGGTGCGAGGTCAAGCACTACCTATTTTTGTAAGCATACAACTCAACAGAGAGCACAATTAATCTGGCAGATTAATTTAATGAGAATTAGTTAAAAGACTGTAATCTTATAATTTCTAAGTTTAAACTGTGGGTTTT
>NW_024423675.1:755469-933498 GCF_017311325.1 Ursus maritimus
GTTCTGGGATCGAGCCCCACATCAGGCTCCTTTGCTAGGAGCCTGCTTCTTCCTCTCCCACTCCCTCTGCTTGTGTTCCCTCTCTCGCTGGCTGTCTCTATCTCTGTCAGATAAATAAATAAAATCTTTAAAAAAAAAAAGAATAAGTCAGGAAACTGTGGTTAAGGATTATCACTATGCTGCTACTGTTGTAAATAGAGACTGATATCAGAACTCAATATATTTTTTTAATTCCTTAATATAAAATGTTATTTCTCATTACAGGAATGTTTCTAGTCTTTTTCAACCAACTGTTTTGGGATATGTACAAATCCCAAGATTAAAAACCTTTCGAATGATGGTTAACTATATCAGCTAGTCCAAGAAAGCCATATATTCTAGTAAAGATCTCAATACCCAGGATGGAGAAACCGCAAGCAGCAGCCTTTACATAGTTTGTTAATGCAACTTATTTCAGCTATGTATGCAGATTATGAAAGTGCCACCCACATTAGTGAAATACAAATATGAAATCAAAGATGAAGAAAACACGTGTGTATGTGTGTGCATGTGTGTGTGTGGTCACACAGTGAATAAAATCAGGATCACATAAAATCAAATGAACACTCAACTAACATAGTTTATCTGTAAAATGTAAGAGTAAATATCAATTGGGTGGTATTTATGTGATAATATGATAATACTCATCAAATTGCTAGAACTTTTTCATTCGTCAAATAATCATTGAATATTTGCTATACCCATGTGTTTAGCATACTTGCTAGTGTGCCAAATGCTGCTGCCCAAATATGTTTTTTTCAATATTTTTTTCTATCTAGTAGAATAAATAAGATCCAAACACAAACACTTGTCACATTAGATAGAAACTGAAATATGTTAGAATGGAAAGGAATGAAGGAAAGAAAGATTTTATCCCATATAGGCAAGAAAGTAAAACATAAAGAGAAAAAAAAGGGACATTTAAGTCAGGCTGGAAAGATGGTGAGGCAATGCCTTTTGTACATTTGGAGACCATAAGAAGGTCATTCAGTACTGTGAAAAGAGCAAGAAAAAAACATAACAACAACAACAACAACAAAACAAAACAAAACAAAACATGGAAGCAAGGAAACTTAGGGAAGCCAGAGAGTAAAGTAAATTTTTGGTTAATTTTGTTCGTTTTTGCTTTCTGTTTGTGAGTGGCAGTACTATATTTCAGTTAACATCAGGTAATCAGTTAACTGAACTAACTAACATCAGTTCAGTTAACATTTGGTAAATCTGACTAGGAGTTTATCAACTTTATTAACTTTTTCAAAGAACCAGCTCCTGATTTCATTGATCTGTTCTATTGTGTTATTTTAGTTTTCATATCATTTATTTCTGCTCTCAAAAATGAGAGAGGAGACATAACAACTATTACCAAGAAATACAAACAATTGTAAGAGACTGCTATATGCCAAAAAATTGGACAACCTGGAAGAAATGGATAAATTATTAGAAACGTATAAACTACCAAAACTGAAACAGGAAGAAATAAAAACCTTGAAGAGAACAATAGCCAGAAAAGAAATTGAATCAGTAATAAAAAAAATCTCCCAAAAACAAAAGTCTAGGGCCAAATGGCTTCACAGGTGAATTTTACCAAACATTTAAGGAAGAGTTAATACCTGTTCTTCTTAAACTATTCCAAAAAATAGAAAAGGAAGGAAAACTTCCAAATCCATTCTATGAGGCCAACATTACTCTGATTCCAAAAGCAGATAAATACTCCATTAAAAAAAGAGAGCTACAGGCCAATATCCCTGATAAACATGGATGCAAATATTCCTAATAAAATACTAACAAACCTAATTTAACAGTATATTAAAAGAATCAGTCACCATGATCAAATGGGTTTTATTCCTGGGTTGCAAGAGTGGTTCAATATTTGCAAGTCAATCAACGTGCCATACCACATTAGTACAAGAAAGGGTAAAAACCATATGATCTTTACAACAGGTGCAGAAAAAGCACTTGACAAAGTAGGACATCCATTCATGATGAAAACCTTCATCAAAATAGGGAATATACCTCAACATAATAGAGGACATTTATGAAAAACCTGCAGCTAATATCATCCTAAATGGGGGGAAAAAACGAGAGCTTTTCCCCTCTGGTCAGGAATAAGAGACAGATGTAGACTTTCACCACTGATTTAACATAGTGTTGGAAGTCCTACTCACAGTAATCAAACAAAAAGAAGCAAAAGGCATCCAAATCAGCAAATAAGAAGTAAAATTTTCACTATTTCCAGATGACAAGATACTCTATACAGAAAACTTGAAAGACTCCACCAAAAAACTGCTAGAACTAGATTATGCTAAGTGAAATTAGTCAAGCAGAGAAAGACAATTATCATATGGTTTCACTCATTTATGGAACATAAGAAATAGGAAGATTGGTAGGAGAAGAAATGGAAGAATGAAGGGGGGTAAACAGAAGAGGGAATGAACCATGAGAGACTGTGGACTCTGGGAAACAAACTGAGGGCTTCAGAGAGGAGGGGGTGGGGGATTGGGATAGGCCAGTGATGGGTATTAAGGAGGGCACATATTGCATGGTGCACTGGGTGTTATACACAAATAATGAATCATGGAACATTACATCAAAAACTAAAAATATACTGTATGGTGAGTAACATAACATAATATAAAATTATTATTAAGAAAAAAAAGAACAAACTTTTCATTAGCATATGGATTCGCCGATTGGAATTCTGCATTGTCTTTTCATAATTGATGATACAATATCTATTGCTGTCCAGTTTTAAGTCTTTTAAGTGAAACAAGAATTTAAAGGCACTTTCAAATTTTTATGGCTCCCCCTTCCCTGACTTTCATAACATTTTGTCGCACCTAATTTTATAGCAGCATTTTGCTTTCATTTTGGCATCTTACTTTTTATCTAGTTTTTTATACAAAGTCTTTAACTTCTTTTCTGTGTTGTTGTCATCAAATACGTAATATTTAAATAAATTATGAAAGTGTAATAAGCAGTACAGCATAAACAGGTGCGAGGTCAAGCACTACCTATTTTTGGTAAGCATACAACTCAACAGAGAGCACAATTAATCTGGCAGATTAATTTAATGAGAATTAGTTAAAAGACTGTAATCTTATAATTTCTAAGTTTAAACTGTGGGTTTTTTATCTATCACATTTGACAACAATAGCTTCTTGAAAACATAGACAGATGTAAACAGAGGATTAGGTTATTCATGAGGAAATATTTCTGGTATTTACTGGATTGTATGACCTCGATACTGACAAAAGCCAAGGACTGATTTAGAGTGAAAAAAAGATCAGGCACAGACATCACAAACAAGTTTTACTTATCTAAAGGATAGAGAATAAAGTCAGTAAGGAGATGCATTTGAGATATCAGCAACATTTTCCTAGTCAGAGGGAACTATCATCTCATAGAAAGCCAGTCCTCCCCTCCAGAGTGTGCAGTGAGTGAGGCTCAATTGTACTCCTCCAAACCGAGCTTAAATGCAAGCCTTTTTTACACAGTCATATACACATGGATGGAATGGTTCTGCTAATGGGCCAGTTTGTATGTGTGCAGGGGACTACCTTTTGTGAGCCTGGTGCAACTCATCACAACAGAGTATCAGAACAAAGCAAGGCATAGAACAATCTATGGAGACGCAGACACGCCCCTGCTCTTTCTGAGTTAACACAGCCTAGACTAGTGCTTTGTTGAACATGGAACAAATATCAGTCAGACCTTCTCTGAAGGTCATGCTGATGGGTCTCACACCAGTCAGAGGTCTACAGATGTTAGTAGAAAAAAATGTTGCAATCAAAACATTTGGAAAACCCTTGGCTTACCTGAGTTAAACAGGTATCTTTTCAGCAAAGACAATACTTAATATTAATATTAATTATCAGTCAGGAGGAGTCTGTAGCTAGCAAGATTTCCTGAAGTAATTTCAACTCAAGCCTTTCTTTTTCCCGTTTACGAATTTCCCAATATCTGGATTCTGTAGAGCATCACTTGGGAAATGCCCCTGCAACTGGTATCCTGTGTTCTATGTCTGTGTCGGCTCCTAACTCTGAGGGCAGAACTTCTTTAGCTTATTCTTGGGTTTCATATCTGATGTTCAAGTGGGACTTTTAGTCTTTTGCCCAAAGACCTGCACCATTTTGGGAACTGAAGGGAATTAAAAACAGAGTCAAATATTATCTCCATCTTTGTCTAAAAGGTAGTCAGAAACTTCTACACATTAAGCAGTTAGATTAATACATGATAGTCATAGTGCTTCCAATAACAAACCTATGAATTATGGGTACCTGCTGTGTTTCATATGCTGTGGTAGCTTCTTTATATATGTGATCTCACATAAATCCCCAAACACTAGTAGATATTTATTTACTATTATTATTTTTTTAGAGAGAGAAAACATACATGCATGCAGTGGGGAGGGGAGGGAGGGTGGGAGAGAGAGAGAATCCCAAGCTGGCTCCATGCACAGTGCAGAGACTGATGTGAGGCTCAATCTCCCCACCCTGAGATCATGACCTGAGCTGAAATCAAGAGTAGGATGCTTAACCAACTGAATCACCCAGGTGACCCTAGTAGATATTATTATTCCCATTTTCAAATGAGGAAACTGAGGCTTAAAGATGTTAAATCCCTTGCCCAAAGCACACAACTAGTAAGTCTCAGAGATGGAATTGAAATCCAGATCTCTTGCCTCTCACACATGTTCTCTCTCTTACTACCTCACCCATACACCTCCCTGTGCATAAATGTTAGTGCTACAGTAGCTAAAGAAGAGAGATGGGACATCCAAGAGCTCATGAGTGATTGAGACTGAGACAAATGCTAAAAGTGAATCATGTGCAAATTTTAGGTAAATAAAGGAAAGAGAAAAGCCATTCCAAGTAAAGGGAAAAGTATAAGCAAATGTGGATTGGGAACTGAACAGAGTTAAGAGGCATATCATTAATCTAAAATTATTTTCTTCATAACCAAAAAATTATTAGGTCAAAATCCATTACAATATATGGGAGGCTACATGGGTTGGTCAAGAATAAGACTGCAGAGTTTAAGAGAGTCAGCGATGCTCATGAATCTGCCCTGAGGGAGGTAGAAGCCATCTGAAGAATGACCAGCAGCCTCCAGATAGATTGACTTCTGGCTGCTTAGCCTTGCCTGAGGCCCCTGGGAAAGACTCTACATTCAGGAAAACGTGGTGAGAAAGCTAGAGCAGCCCTACTCTTTCTAAGAAGCTGAGAACGATGGTGGGGAGAGTGGCTGGCTGATTCCCCTCCAAGGTGGGAGGAAGTGTTTTAACTCTGTGGATTCTTCTTGTCTTCTCAACCTCTCCCCCTTTCCTGGAGAGCCACCACAAAACAAAAAAAGCAGCAAACAGACAATAAATGATGACTGAATTGCACACAGATTAACAAGAGACTGGTCTCAGAGTAAACGTGCTAGGCTAGTCACATCATTATTTTAGAGTAGCTAATATTTTTGGTAACTTTAGTCCTGCCCTACCCCACCGCTATCACTTCTCTCTCATGAATGCCTGGCTAATCTTCCTGCTTTATTTCTCCTTCTGGTAACAAAGCTTCTGGCCATGGAATAATCACTGGAAGGAGTCCCCTGTGTTTACAGCAGTATTACTAGGCTGAATGTTTGCCTAGCATCTGTTCATCTGTTGACATCACACTATTTGTTTACACCAATTTGGTAACAAAAAGATGGGTGGTTAGTCCTGAATCAGTTACTACAACAGTTTCTGAACTGTTAAATCATTCAAATCTTTATTAAGGATGTTTGTTCTGCCAAATCTTCCAAATAAGCTTCCACTTGGGACAGTATCAGATGTCAAAAAAAAGTCATCCTTTCTATAACCTATCTTATAATGTTAGCCAGTTTTAACAAATGGCCTTAAAGCTTTTATTTAAAAAAAAGTGTTATCTACTTAAAATGATGCTGTACAGTTATCAGAGAATAAGAACTGAGTCATATGTATCCCAAAATCTACATTTTAGTACTAAGTGATTCACTCTGAAGATGAGTTGTCATTTTAGCTATGAATTCATAATCCTTATTTAACTGAAACACAAAGCACCCAAAATAAAATCATAGTGTTATAAATGCATGAAAAACAAAAATAAAACAAGTGGTATTTGGACATTTGAACAAGGTAAGAACATGTATCTCACAAGTGAAAATCCTTCCACGTTGAATGAAAATAAGATACCAAAGCATATATAAATATGATTCCCACTGGGTGAGAAAATGAGCTCAGTGAAAAATTACAGACTTCTGGCATTTCATTTCTTTGATGGTCATTATGCTAAGATTTGACACTTCTACTGAGATACATATTTTTTGCAAATAAAACATCTGTGCATCTTAACAATAGATGTGCACTATGTGGTCTAAAATTTGTTGAGTATAATTCAAAAACTTAGGGATAAAATTTCAACAAGAAACAATTGAATCACGTAGAATATCCCCACAACTCCTCTCTTAAACTTGCAGCAATTAAACATCTGATAATCTTCTGAATCTCTTATTACTGCTCTTAAGTAACTCTAGTTCTAAAACTCCAGGTGAGCCTGATTCCACAGTTTCTCTATTTTAATAATCATTTTAGTTGTGACATGCATAAACCATTAAAATAGTGAAAAATGACTGGAGTTTATGTAAGGATTCTCTATTAGTTTGCTAGGGACGCCATAATAAAATACCATAGACTGGTGGCCTAAACAACAGAAATTTATTTTGTTAAAGTTCTGGAGGCCAGAAGTCCAAGTCTAAGGTCTGGCAGGGCTGGTTTCTCCTTGGATTGCAGATGGCTGCCTTCTTGCTGCTGTGTCCTCACATAACCTTCCCCTTGTGCATAAGCACTCCTCATGTCTTTTCCTCTTCTTATAAGGGTATCATTTCTATTAGATTAGGGCCCCATCCTCAAGACCTCGTTTAACCTTAACTACCTCTTTAACTATCCTAATGCAGTCGCATTAGGGGTTAGGGCTTCAACTTACAAATTTTGAGGGACAGAATTTAGTCTAGAACAGACTCACCTATTTCAAATGATCACTTACTGGGTATATTAATAATATCCAACATCAACAAGCATTTACCATCAATTTCATGATCATCATCAAGTATTTTGCAAATGTCTAGTACCTGCTTTGCTAAGCAAGTTGCTAAGCAAGAAAACATCATATTTTTATATGTTTTGCAGTTTATGAGGGGTTTTCAAGTACACTTTCTCATTCAATCCTCACAACTACCCACTCTAATATTATCAAGTCAAGATTATTATCCTCATCTTAAAGGTGCAGAACAGACAGGGAGAGACTGACTTGCCCAAGATAGAATAATAAATGATGAGTGCAGGACTAGGTATTTGTCTCCCGCTGTTTCTTTTAACCCCGAATTGTGATATTGATTAGATTTAGAATGGCCTAGGACACCTGGGTGGCTCAGTCAGCTAAGCAAGTCATGATTTCAGAGTCCTGGGACTGAGTCCCACTTCAGGCTCCTTGCTCCTTCCTCTGCCTGCAGCTCCCCCTGCTTGTGCTCTCTCTTTCTCTCTCTGACAAATAAATAAACAAAATCTTAAAAAAAAATTTTAGAAGGACCCTGCCTTGGAAAAACTGCAGTCGTGAATAGTAAGGTGAACAATGTTGGATTAGTTGTAAATTATTAAGAGAATAAAAAAGTTTGAATTGGACTCCGCGGCCATAAGCAGTTTCCCATGGCTGACCATCTTCAGAACTGCTAAGATTATAGTCCTAGGGAGAGAATATGGTAAGGAGTCTAGAGCAGTAATGGGCATATGGTAGGCACTCTATTAATGTATACTAAATGAATAAATACTGAATAAATCCAGGAAGGCCCAGTAACTGGCCCACAGAGAGTCTTCAATGTTGTTGAATGAATAAATGGATGATTAAATGGTAGAGTTAGCTTATTTCTAAGGATATGTGATACTGAATGGAAATGAAAAGCATTTCAGAATTTATCTTGCCACACCCACCTTTCTGGCTCAGCTCAAGAAGCTCCTCAGGATTCCCTAGTTTCTCCCCATGTGTCCAAATCTCCTCCTGTCTATCCCTAAGAATCACTTCTCATGGTCTTCTTAATAAAAGTCATGTACATAAATCTCAGTCTGCCCCGTTAGACTGGGAACTCCCAAAAGACTGAGTCCTTGTCTTACTCTTATCTCCCACAATGCTTTGCACATAATAGGCACATATTCAATATGGAACTGAATCAAAGTTTGCTTATAACCCACACACAAAAGTAGGAGCTCCCTCTGGGGTCTTTGGAAGATTAGTGCTTTCTCACACTTTATGCTCAGATTTTATCCTCACTAGTAGATATGTATTGAATTTTTTTTTTTTAATTTCAGAAAAGACATCTGGAATGGTGAAGCAATTCCCTTATGCTTCTACGGTTTGAAGCTAAAAGGCAGTTAGACTTTACTCTCTTAAAACTGGTTTTTCCATTCAAAGTTTCACAAAACTTTTTTTTTCCTATTTCAAAGGTTTAGTGATATCAGAAACACAGGGAGGTTTTAGAGAATGTTGAGAAAATTAGGTGATGGGAGCTTCAGTTACATCTGCAATAGCAATGTAAACAAGAATTTGCAAAAGAGTCCTCAAACTAGAACGTTTTCCTATCCAAACACCGTGCAAAACAGGAGCCAGCTTTAGCAGGTATAAAAACACTGAAAAGATTTTTTGGGCAGGTGCTGATTGAAATGGAAATTTTATACAACAAAATTGATTATACTTAAAAAATGTAAAACTCTAAGAAGAAAACTGAAATACAAATAAAACTAGGTTTCAAAGATTTCTATTTAATGTTTCTCTTTATGCTGGGTTGGGTTTTTTTTTTTCCCCAAGTTGTAAAAAATTCCCTGGCTGCAGCTGCAGATAACAAGGGCCTCAGAGAATAGGTATCTATCTAATGCAAAGGAAGGGCCATGAAGTGAGCCAGAATCATGGTTGCCACCTAAGCTAACAAATCAATTCCCACCATCAAGGATGTCAAAATCCACTTTGGACTTTCTAGGCACCAAAGCTGGGTAGATACTAATGTTAAGTATCCCATGACCCAATGCTCATGCCCCATCTTCTTTGTGAATCTGCCTCCCCCCTTTCTCTATTTGGTTGACAGGTAAGTAAAGAGATTTGAAACAGACCAGACAAGACACAGAATAAAACATTTATTCAAAATTTTATGCTCAAAACCTAGATTTGTTGTTATTTTTCACTGGGATTTGATTATAACATATTTCAAAGACATAATGCCTTTTAAAATCTAAATAGAATTTCACTGAAGTAGAATACAAGGACTTGAATTTTATTATAGGGTAATTTTTTAGAGAGACTTGTGATATTAAAATGCCACTTGATACAGAAGTTTTAAGGATTGGAGAGATGCAGTTGCACAGATCTGTGAACAGAATCATTTTCAGAACAGTGACGTTCATAACAATCCCGACTGGGGAGAATAAATGATACATGGTCGTAATCATCACTTTGTCCAAAGAAGGGAAACCTGTTACGTTTGGCTCATATACAGGCAGTGATGCTAAGCATCTCTTCTTTCCTATCTTTTAAAGCAATAGTTCTCAATAAGACAAACAGCAGGTGATCAGTGGAAGGTGCCAGGAGGAGATTTGATTTAGCTGGGAAGGTTTTTAAACTACAACACCCTATCCCCGTCTGTGCCAGAACCAGATACAAAAGAAGAGGGGAAGCATCTGTAATTTAATAAAGCTTCCCAGATGATTTCCATTAGCCTCCAGCTCTTATTAAAACAATCAAACAAGGGGCACCTGGGTGGCTTAGTTTGTTAAGCGTCTGACTTTTGATTTTGGCTCAGGTCATGATCTCAGGGTCATGAGATAGAGCCCCAGGTCGAGCCCCTCTGTTGAGCCCTGAGTCTGGGCTCTGTGCTCAGCGGGGAGTTCGCTTCCTCCTTCACCCTCTCCCTGTCCCTCTGCCCCTCTCCCTGCTCACCCTCTCTCTCTCTCTCCCCCTCTCGTAAATAAATAAATAAATAAATAAATAAATAAATAAATCTTTAAAATACAAACAAACAAAAAACCTCACTGTGTTTTAAGCAATTGAGGATAACTACTTTTATGACAAGTCAAAGGAGGAAAACAAAACCTATTTTGTAGTGTAATTTTAAAAAAAAACGAAAAAAACATATTCTGTAGTCATACAATTAAAGATTCTAGAACCAGAAAAAAAGTGTAGAGATCACAATTCCCAATTTCCTCATTTTGCAGTTGAAGAAACTGAACATTAGAGAGGTTTGATTACTTAATGTTAGAGACAATAAGGTTTTGCAACTAAGAGAGTTTTTTCTATGTCAAATCTACATACAATAGAAAGTTGAATCAATGAATGTGTATTTAGAGCACCGTTTAGCAAACAATTATTGAGCACTTACTCTGGGGTAGGTATTCCAGTTGCATATATTATTTCTAAGCCTCACATCTGCTTTATAAGACAAGTACAATTTTCTCTATTTTACATATTGGAGAGGGAAGGACAAAGCCACAGAGAAGGGAATCTTCTGAAGATCGCATAAATAATATCCTTAGAGCTGGGATTTGAACTCAGGCTATCTAACATCAGAGCCTGCACACCTAACCATGATGCGGTTCTCCTCTGCCTACCATGTACCCAGCACTCTGCCAGCTTCTGTAGATTCAATTCTACCGTTCATGGAGCTAGCACAGATAATAAAAAGTAAACCAATGATTAACTATATACTTTCAAGTTTTGATAAGTACCACAAAGAACAAAGCATTATAAAAGGGAACACCTTAGTTTCTGAGGTCAGGGAAGATAAATGGTATCTAAACTGAGGCTGAGAAGGGGCCATTCACATGAAAAGAGTAAAGCACAGAAAATAGCATATGCCAGGGCCCTGAGAGAGGAGTTCCTCAAGGAAGTGAAAGGAGACCTTTATGACTAGAAAGTGGGTAATATTGCAAAATGTATAGAAAAGATGGGAGAGGTACAGAAAGCCAGATCATGCAGAGCCTGGTAGCCATTACAAGAGCTAAGGAGTTTGAATGTATGTCTCAGTGGGCGGCACGGATGTCCTCCCGGTGGGTGTGGGGGGGTGTTGAAAGGAAAAGGGGGAGAATGCATCCTGCTCCCCTGATGTGTAGGGCACCTGAATATACTACCTCATTTTTCTCCTGTTTGCTGTCATCCCCCAACCCCCTTCTTTATATATGGTCTTCCTTTTCATGAAACTACTGTTATCATTCATAATGACTCCAACATTCATAAGATTATCTACCTGGGATTCTGGTTTGCTTAATGACACTATCTGTAATGTGCTTCCCTCCACTCCACCCCAGTCACCCACACTATGATTATATCCTAGGCTCTCCATTTTATCAGCGGAAATTGCCCCACCTTCAAAAAAATCTCAATTTCAAATGTTTAATTCTCTAATTACTGCTTTCAATCTAGCTCACTTGTTCAATTCCCTCCCTGAAAAAATTCTTGAACCTTTTAAAGACCTCCATTCTATGGACCCCATCATTTTCAGCTCATTTTCTCTATGCCTCTCTCCCTCTAAACCTAAGTACAGTAGAAAATAAAAACCCTGGTTGATGCCAATATTTGACATGATTAACCAAACAGCTGAACACTGATGGAGAAAATCACATACGTTGACTGACTTCCCATAACATTCATGACCACAAACCCTAATAGAACCTCAAAATGCCAGCAGTATGACTATATTCCCCCATTGCTTTGTCATTCTCTGAGATGGTTATTTACACCATTTTCTCACTCCTTAATTATTTCCCATTCCCTCATTTGGTCCCCTCACCCATGTTTCATTAAGCAAATAAGAGCCATCAAGCAGGAACTCACTCACCTCCTATTTCCAAATCATAAACCTTCCTGCATCAACACCTACTTTCTACCCCTTCCCGCTTCTTAAAATGGGGAGGAGGAAGGTGTCTTTCCTGCTATTTGAGTTGAAATTTTGCTTTTCTGAATCCTGTCTCTCTGGCCTCAAGATCTTCACCCTGGCATTATCTCCTCTCTCTCTCCCATATTAATTCTGTCTCTACTGTGCTGTGTCCATCAACCTCAAAACACTCTCTAAAGTTTGTTCTTAAAAGAAGGGAAACAAACCTCTATCCATTGGCCCCACATTGCACTTCCTCTCCATTTCTCTACTCTTCATCGAATCTCTCAAAATTTTCCACTTCCTCAGCCTCTGTTCACTCCTCCATCCCCAACCTTTTGTCTTCTGACACTATGAACCCACAGGCTTTCTGTCAGTCATCAACACCACCATGTTGCCAATCCTAGTGGTCAATTCCCTACTCATCTTCTCAATAGCAGCTAACATGGTTAGGCACGCCTGACCTGATACTCTCTCCCCTGCTTTTGTGACACTATACTGCCTTGGTCTTCCTCTTACCTCACGAAAGTTCCTTGTCAGTCCTCTGCTGGGATCCTCCTTCTCCATTTGACTTCTGGTTCTTCCTCCTCTATCCTTCCTACTATAAACATAAGGAATCCCCATTGCTTTGTCCAGAGCTGTTTCTTATCTCAAAACTCTTTCTCTTCCCACCTCCCAGGTGAATAAATAACATGCATGTGCTGATGACTTCCAAACTTAATGTCTGGCCCCCAAACTATTCTCTGAGCTTTTGACTTATTTATCAATCACTCACTTGATATCTTTACTTGATATCTAAAAGGCAACACAGAATTAACCTGATCAAAATGCACCTCTCATTCTTTTCTTAAAATGTGATTCTCCTCTAGTTTGCCCCACATTGCCCTCTCTGTTGCTTTGTCTTTGCCTCATGCCTTGTCCTTCCTCCCATCCCAGCACGACAATTAATTAGTACACCTGGCCTTTAATCAATCTAGTTGTTCTCTCTACTGCTATCACCTGGTGCAAGACAACATCATTTCTCTCCTGGTGAGCTACAGTCATGTATAGGTCCAGTGCTGATCCCAGGTATGGTTGGGTCCTATCTAAGGGGGATTGCAAGTCAACAAGCACAATGATTTGTATTTCCAGGGTAAAAGCTAGTTCATTAGCATTTGAACATGAACTGTGTTTTCCCAACCTATGGCATTTCACTTTCTTCCTACAGTTTCCCTGGGTCCTAGCTAGTAATACCTATTCTTCTGCCCTTCTTTCATGCTATAGTGTAAAAGACAAATGTATAAGAGACAATGTTGCTTCACACAGTTTTTAATAGGAATGAATACCTCTGCCAAAAATATAGAAATACAAAAATGTGAGATTCAGGCATCAATCAGCCAAGGAGAACTGCAAAAGGCAGTGTCAGGGTATACATTACAACAGTTTTTGTGTATCCACTGAACCTAAAAATGGCATTACTGTGTACAAGACCTCAGGAAGAGAAAGATGTCTGTGTACCTAATTAGACCTTAATGATCGATGTGCTGGCCCAGTTAAGCACCATTTGGTGCCTGTGTGTGATAATTTAATATTGTCTTCTAAGTATGATGTGATTGCCTCTTCTATGACTCTGGAATCTGTCTTACAAACACCAATGGCCACAAATAAGTGCATAGTCAACAGTGCGTATTTAATGCATGATTTGAAAAGCACATAATTTCAAAAATTTAAACTAGGAAAGCTTTCCATGTGAGTAAATCCCCACACACATTGATTGATAATTAATAGTAGAGCTAATCATCATTCACATAATCTTTCCATTTATGAATTCTAATTTCCGCAGTGAACAACGCTTCTTCAAACTGACTTCAGACAACTGACTCCGTTGGAAACACTGAACACTAAAGATATAAAATGGCTGGGGCGCCCAGGTGGCAAAGTCGTTAAGCATCTGCCTTAGGCTCAGGACGTGATCCCAGGGACCTGGGATCGAGCCCCACATCAGGCTTCCTGCTCCTCTGGGAACCTGCTTCTTCCTCTCCCACTCCCTCTGCTTGTGTTCCCTCTCTCACTGGCTGTCTCTCTCTCTGTCAAATAAATAAATTAAAAATCTTAAAAAAAAAGATATAAAATAGCTTTTCACAGAATTGATGGAGTTTTGAGACTTTGTCAAAATAACTAATTGAGATCTTATAGATATAAAACCATAAGGAGAGATATATTGGAAATTCAAACAGAAACTCTTTGATTAAAATATGGATTTCTTATTATGACTGGTTTCTTTTTTTTAATAATATTTTTTATTATATTTTGTTAGTCACCATACAGTACATCCCTAGTTTTTGATGCAAAGTTCCATGATTCATTACTTGCATATAACACCCAGTGCACCAAGCAATACGTGCCCTCCTTAATACCATCACCAGCCAATCCCATTCCCCCACCCCGCTCCCCTCTGAAGACCTCAGTTTCTTTCCCAGAGTCCATAGTCACTCATGGTTCATTCCCCTTCTGTTTACCCCCCTTTCTTCTCCTACCGATCTTCCTACTTCTTATGTTCCATAAATGAGTGAAACCATATGATAATTGTCTTTCTCTGCTTGACTTATTTTGCTTAGCATTATCTCCTCCAGTCCCGTCCCTGTTGTAACAAATGTTAAGAAATTGTTCTTTTTGATGGCTGAGTAATATTCCATTGTATATATGGACCACAACTTCTTAATCCAGTCATCTGTTGAACACCTCTTTATTTCAATAAATAAATAAAATCTTAAAAAAAAAAAGAATACATGACCAGGGAAGTGAAAAGCTTGAGTACACGAAGAATAATTGTTACAACTGCGGTGCTGTAGGGGGCACTGTGTGATTTGGTTTCACAACACACACCTTTAAAACAGGAATCCTGGGGCACCTGGCTGCCTAAGTCCAAAGAGCATGCAACTCTTGATCTCCAGGTTGTGAGCTAGAGCCCCACGTTGGGTGTAGAAATTAAAAAAAAAAAAAACTTAAAAAAATATGAGTACTGGCATGTTCTAAAATAATTTATTTCTGCCAAGATCTGGGTTTCAAGATACTATTTCTTGTTAAGGAATCAGAGTTCCTTGGTAAAATGGCTGATCTTAGGTCTGGAGCAGGAAAAGTAAAAGAGCTGCTCAGGAAATCTTTGCTCCAGAAAACAAGTACATGCTCAAAGACCAATAAGGCCACGCCAGAAGGGATCACGTGTAGTTTAAAGGAACTTTTATTAGCAAATGTGGGAGGCAACCTGACCATCAAAGAGAATAATCAAAATAAAGAATCAAAAATAATGGGGGCACCTGGGTGGCTCAGTCGGTTAAGCCTCCAACTCTTGATTTTGGCTCAGGTCATGATCTCCGGGTCGTAAGATGGAGCCCGGTGTTGGACTCCATGCTGTTTAAAGGAATTTTATTAGCAAATGTGGGACAACCTGACCATCAAAGAGAATAATCAAAATAAAGAATCAGAAATAATGGGGGCACCTGGGTGGCTCAGTCGGTTAAGCCTCCAACTCTTGATTTTTTTTTTTTTTATGATTTGTTTATTTGTTTCTTGTGTATTGAGTTTGAGAAGTTCTTTGTAGATCTTGGATACCAGTCTTTTATCTGTAGTGTCATTTGCAAATATCTCCTCCCATTCCGTGGGCTGCTCTTAGCTTAGTTTTTTGTTTCCTTGGCTGTGCAGAAGCTTTTTATCTTGATGAAGTCCCACAAGTTCATTTTTTCTTTTGTTTCTCTTGCCTTTGGAGATGTATAATGAAAATTTGCTGTGGCTGATGTCAAAGAGGTTGCAGCCTATGTTCTCCTCTAGGATTTTGATGGATTCCTGTCTCACATCGAGGTCTTTCATCCATTTGGAGTTTATCTTTGTGTATGGTGTGAGAGAGTGGTCAAGTTTCATTCTTTTGCATATAGCTGTCCAATTTTCTCAGCACCATTTATTGAAGAGACTGTCTTTTTTCCACTGGATGTTTTTTCCTGCTTTGTCAAAGATTAGTTGCCCAAAGAGCCAAGGGTCCATTTCTGGGTTCTCTTCTGTTCCATTGGTCTATGTGTCTGTTTTTGTGCCAGTACCATGCTGTCTTTGTGATCAGAGCTTTGTAGTATACTTGAAATCTGGCAACGTGATGCCCTCGGCTTTGTTTTTCCTTTTCAACTATGACTGGTTTCTTATTTATGACACTACAGTAGTCCCCCCTTATCTGTGGGGGATATATCCCAAGACCTGCAGTGGATTTCTGAAGCTGCAGATAGTACTCAACCCTATCTATATATGCTATGTTCTTTCTCGCATATACAAACCTATGATAAAGGTTAATTTATAAATTAGGCACAGTAAGAGATTAAGAACAATAATGAAATAGAACAATTATAAAAATATACTGTAATAAAAGTTATGTGAATGTGGTCTCTCTTTCTTAAAATATCCTATTGTGCTGCACTCACCCTTCTTGTGAACAGATGATAAAACGGCTACATGATGAGACAAAGTGAGGTGAATAATGTAGGCATTGTGACACAACGTTAGGCTACTATGAACCTTCTGACAACACATCAGGAGGATCATCTGCTTCCAGACTATGGAAACCACAAATGAGAGGGGACTTCTGTACATTGAACACTTGATCAAGCAGCCTTTTGGTCTGACAGCATTTGTAGACATGTCTCTGTTTGAGTGGCTAAAACTTAGCACAATAAACACAAAATCTATTTTTTAGTTCACAATATCAAAATAAATATCTAGGTCACTTTTATGTTACTTTCATATAAATTCAACTCCTTTAACTTAAAATCAGAATCTTTAAAAGTATTATTAACTTTCTAGCTCAAAGAATGAAAATGATAAAAGCAAGCACTCTGCATGATTTGTAAGCATAGCTAATTCTTCTTTTTGGACACTTATTTTTCAATTTATGGATTTAGCACACTTTCAATTGCTTCTCTAATTTGTTTTCTGCTGCCTTGAACCATTTCACTGTTTATCAGCAGTTAATTCAGAATAACCAGGGATAACTAAGGAAGTAGAAGGCAAGCTCAGTCAATTTTTCTGTATTCTGGTAATAATTTCATTGGGACTAATGGCTGATTGGTGGTTTTTCATTTAAATGTACCTAATTTGTTCCATATCATCAATGATCTTTGGCCAAAAATGATTGAGGAATGACTATAGCCAATTAGAGCTTGCTCTAATGAAGTTAAATATACATTCACCATATGACCTAGTAATCTCTCAGTAAAGCATTTGCCCAAGAGAAACGAGACATGTCAATATAAACACCAGCAGATAAATGTTTATGGTAGCTTTAGTTTTTACTACTGAAAACTGAAAAAAAACACGACATCCATCAACTGTCAAATGGATAAATAGTATATGGAGTTCAGCTGCATAGAAAAGGAAGGCACTACTGAAATATGCAGCAACGAGAATGAATCTCGGAGCATTACACTAGGTGGAGGACAGACTCAGAACACTACAAATTATACAGTTCCACTTAGGTGACATTCGAAGGAGGCAAAATGATTATATGGACCAAAACAGACCACTGGTTGCAGAGACCTGGGAGCAGTGAAAGAGAAATGACACGAAAGGGACATGTAGAAAACTTCTTGTGGAGATGGAAAAGTTCTCTACCTTGATTTGTAAGGTGGTCACAGAACACAGTATGCATTTGTCAAAATTCATCAGAACTGTGCACAAAAAGAGTGAATTCCACTGAACGTAAACTCACTCTCTTTTTAAAAGTATGTAACATTATCACTGACCTCAGGGAGCCTACAGATGATGGATAAGGCAGGGCCAGCAAAAAGACAATTCACAGTAACTAAGTATATCTTTTTTGTAACAAAAAAAAAAGATGACTTCATAAACCATGTTGTTCTAACCTCCCCTTATGTGATTCTTCTTGGGTTTAATTACCGGGCAAATGGAATATGTAGGCATTGCCATGTTTGAAGTCATGTTTTCTGAGACATTTTCTAAATGTCATTTTTTTTTAATTTGAGAGAGTGAGAAAGAGAAAGAGAGACAGAGTACCCATGCATGCACGCACATGCGAGCATGAGGGTGTGAGGGGCAGAGAGCGAGGGAGAAGCAGGCTCCCCACTGAGCAAGGAGCCCAAGGCGGGGCTCAATCCCAGGACCCTGAGATCATGACCTGAGTCAACGGCAGACACTTAACTGACTGAGCCACCCAGGCGTCTCTGAGACATTTTTTTTTTAAGATTTTATTTATTTATTCGACAGAGAGAGAGACAGCCAGAGAGAGAGGGAACACAAGCAGGGGGAGTGGGAGAGAAAGAAGCAGGCTCATAGCACAAGAGCCTGATGTGGGGCTCAATCCCGTAATGCCGGGATCACGCCCTGATCCGAAGGCAGACGCTTAACCGCTGTGCCACCCAGGCGCCCCTCTGAGACATTTTCTAATTGCAGTGCTTCAACACACAGGGAAATACATTTGAAACTTGGGAGAAAAAACAGTTTGAATCTTTGAATTGCAGTCACTGGTGTCTAATCAAATTCTAGAGTTGCAGAAGTCTATAGCATCAGGATACTTACCTTGTGGAAACCAAGGGTATTTTTTTATAGGTTAAACTCTTGTTATAAATGATGTGACTTTTTCATAATTATGTAGACAACTTACTACTTACCACAAGACCTACACTATATTGCCTGCAAAAAGGACCAAAATTATTATTTTGGATGGGTGACTTCCAACTTTTAACTGGGTTATAGCTGAGGCTCCATACTAAGCTATGCATTTAATCATGCAGGCTTTCCTTTTGCTTCCGGAAAGCTTCTTGGCCCACCTGCTGTGTACTGTCTTGGTGCACCATCATGCAGCAGTGTGGAGGACTTATCAGTGACCTCCATTTTTCCAAGTATATTTCAACATTTTTCTCTCTCCCCCCTCCTCTGTGCCCCCCTCCCAGCCCCCAGCTGATAGCTGAGCTCAGAATTGCAGCTCTCAAGGTGCTTGCGAAAGGATATAATTTTAGAGTTACTGCCAAGCAAAACCTTCTACAAAATTAGGCATGAAAGACAGTCTGTGAGAATTGCCTCAATGCAGGGCTTTCCCAAACCTTTTAACTGGACCCACGGTAAGAAATACATTTTGTATCATGATGCAGTACACACATTTGAAAGGAATCATGAAGTCTCTTCAGACACTCTGACTTTTGTTTTTCACCCTTCTCTAGTCTATTTTTTTGGTCCTTTTTAAAAGATGGTTGTAAACCACTGAATTAATTTTACCACCCACTAACAGATGCAACCTGTACTTTGAAAATCAGTGACCTACAGGATATGAAACCTGCTGTTCATGTAAACATTATATCATGCATTAGGGAGTATTTCACCTTGACCACATTATGGGATAAGCATACCTTCCACTCCCCCACCCCCATGGACCTGAATTCATTTTACTGAGCTGTACATTGGTTTAATACCCTAAGCCCATATGAGCGTGATCCCTGTGTTAATTGTTAAGAAAGCTGTCGAGGATTGTTTATTAAACACATTGTATTCCCTCTATGAGGGCCAAAGTTAGAAAAAAGCCTTTCTGGTCTCACTGTCAGGAAAAATGATGATTATCCTAAGTGACAGACTTATCTCCCCTTTTGGAAAAATATATTCCATTCCCTTCTTCATATTGCAATTGGAAGGCTTAATTTCACATTCACAGACTACTTCCAACAAGTACATGGGAATTGGTGGCTAGAATTTGGACACTTAACCTTATTGCAGTTCCCTTTTACTTTCCTATCTTTTACTTTTTCCTTTGCCCCATGTTTCTTATTGGTCTCATAGTTATTTTCATTTATTCTTTATATTTTTGTATGTATTATAGTTATTTTCACTTATTCTTTATATGTTTTGTATTTTTGTATGTATATTTTTATGTATGTATATATTTTGTATATCACTTTAAATCTTTATGAAACAGAGGAGAAAGAGGAGAGAAAGAAAAAAGCAGGGAAGAAGGGAGGAGAAACCAGTTTCCAAGTATGATGATAAGGTTCGGGTTTTCAAGCCTTCCATTTCTTACATTTCAAACTGAAATTAACATGAAGGGACAAATTCAGAACACTTTGTCTTACCTGTATCAGAAACAATAATTATAAGGGAAACCACTTTGCCGATATCTTAAAGCTAATAAAAACTGGCTTTCGAGTTTTATCTGAAACTAATGTATTTTACATGCAACAATAAACACTGCCTGGACCAGTAAAAAAACAACTTCAAGCAAGAGCTGCCTCTTGTAATTGTATATGATTTGCCATAATACCAGACAATGCAGTATTTTCTTTGTGGCCCAAGAGAACAGTGCTGAAACACTATGTGGTATCTAAATTGAAAGAACAGTTTCTTCTGAGAGAAGCAAATAACATGTATTTTACCAGTGGCCAAGGTGATGGACTTCAAATGCATTTCTAAATACTCAAATAAGTCAGGATATTAGAGGACAGATAAAATCACCTATGAAAATACATGTTTGGCTTTATTTATTTAAAACCTCCCTGAAGTAGTTCGAAACAAGGAAATTATTTTGCAACATCAACAATGAAAGAAAATTAATTTTCTGATAATGTTTTAGAAAATCAAATCAAATAGCTTGTTTAAGTAGCACCCAACCTAAAAAGTTGATTTATTAAATCTATATTAGTTGAAAAGATCAAATATTAATATCCATCCTACCATTTTTCAAGCAACTTTTATCATCTTTTCATACTGTTTTTGCCATTTTTAGGATACTGGCATATAAGTAATCAATGACAAATAATACGATTTCCTTTAATAGCCCAGCTATTCTGGTGCTACTTTGATTTCACTTGTCCACCCATCCCACCTCCAATCCAGCTGTGATTTAAACTACATGGTTATATCTGCACAAAGACAAAAGAACAGGCAAAGGGAACAAAAATAATCTTAGGAAGAAATTCAAGGCTGGAGATATATCTAAGTGTTTGGTAAATAGATATCTTAATAAACAGTGTTAAAAAGAAACAGGCTCAAATGGAGTCACTTTTGCTAAGCTCCACCACAACCTAATGCCTAACCTATCATTTCGGCCTCTGCCAGGAGTGGGATTTTAAATCAATCTGTCTGGAATTTCCTGATCGGCACTAGTCAGACAATCTGCATGATGAGACCTCCTGCTTTTCCCTATGGGAAGGTGGCTTGCCTGAAATAATCCACTCTTTTAACTTCCTTGTTTGACCCTCCTTCTGCCTATAAAAACCCTCCATTTAGTACAACTCCTCGGAGCCCTTTTCTACTTGCCAGATGGGATGCTACCTGAATTATGAATCATTAAATACAGGCAATTAGATCTTTAAATCTATGCAGTTAATTTTGTTTTTTTAGCAACAGTAATGGGAAAGGAAGTTGATGAAAGGATTGTAATTATGATATGCAAAAGCAGACTAATTGAGTACTTTCTTTCAATTTATAATGAATAATCTCAACGTGGCTAAGTTTCAGTTATGCAGAGAAATAAACTTTGAGCAATAATGTGAAAGCTGAAAATCAACTTTGTTGGAGAACTGATCAAACAAGAAAGGAACTTGTGCCTTTTAATAGAACTCACTTTTTTGGAATCCTGTCTCTATGCTCCTCTGCTTTTCTTCCAGTCTTCTGTGATTCTCACCCCCTTGGTCTCCATTGGCTTTGGCCCTCCCCCAAACTCCTCAATTCAACCTCTCAACATGGGGAGTGCTTTAGCACCAAGTCTTGGCCCTCTACTTTGCACTCTCCATACTCTTCCCTGGATCATTTCAGCCCTTTCTGGAGGTTCACACACTGTCTATATCTAGGGGCTCCCAGATATATGCTCTAGTCTCAATGGCTCCCTTGCTTTTAACTCACAGAGTCATTCATTCAGTAAATATTGAGTTATTGAGTGCCTATGATGTATGAGTCTAAGTCTGGAGATACAGTGGTGAGCTTAACAAAGTCCCTGCTTTCATGAAACTTATTTCTAGTGGGGAAATGGGTCATAAAAACAAATGAGTAGGGGCACCTGGGTGGCGCAGTCGTTGGGCGTCTGCCTTCAGCTCAGGGCGTGATCCCGGCGTTCTGGGATCAAGTCCCACATCAGGCTCCTCCGCTGGGATCCTGCTTCTTCCTCTCCCACTCCCCCTGCTTGTGTTCCCTCTCTCGCTGGCTGTCTCTCTATCACATAAATAAATAAATAAATAATCTTTAAAAAAATAAAAAAATGAATAGAATATTTATGTGTTAGAAGCAATAACTGCTAAAAAGAAAAATTAATCAAGATACAAGGATAGAGTATTGAAGTTAAAGGTAGAAACCATTCTAGGTAGAGTGGTCAGGGAAGAATCTCTGAGGAAGTGAAATTTGATCAGAGACCTGAATGGAGTAGGATTAAGCCAAGAGGCAAAGACCTATGGGAAGAGATTTTCCAGGTAGAAAGTAAGGTGAGTGCAAAGGCCCTGAGACATGAATAGCACGATGAGTTTCTACAAAGAGAAAGAAGACAAGTTGCTTAGAGCAACTTGAGTAAGGGGAAGAAAGGAGGAAGAAGATGGGATCAGAGAAGTAAGCAGAAGGCAAAACAAGACCCTTTTAGTCATTATAAGAATTTTAGATTTTATTCTAACTCAGATGGGAAGCCAGTGGAGGGTTTTGAGCAAGTATGTGATACAGTTCCATCTAGTTATCTACTTGATATCTCTACTTGAATATCTCACAAATATTTCAAACTTAACATGCTCCAAAAAGAACTCTTAACCTCCCTCCCACCAAAATTAAACACACAAATGAAGCATCCTGCTCCTTCTCCATTTTCCCCATTTTAGTAAATGTTACCACAAGCTGTCCAATTAATGAAGGCAGAATCTTGCAAATCATCCTGGACTCATCTATCTCTTCTATCTCTCACATCCATTCCATGCTTAAAAGCCTGCACTTTGTATCAGAACAGATGACTAATCTATTTGCTTCTCTGTGTCTCTCATGCCAACCTAGTCCATGACCTTCTCTAACTGAAATTACAACACTAGGGCCAGATCTTTCACAATTCTGACCTTCCATCAATGGCTTTCCTGTGATCTAAAAGTAAAATTCATACACCCTGCCATGATCTACAAAGTCTTGCACAACTGAGCCTATGACCAGCCTTTTTATATTTCACACCTTTCGTAACTTCTGATGCTCCAGCCACACTGACTTCTATCATTTGCTTGTATACACCTTTCCTATCATAGGGCATTTGGCTTACTATTCTTCACTATTCTCTCATAGTTGCCTCTCTCTTTCTTCGTTCTTAACTGACATATCCTCTCTTCAGGGAGGACTTCACTGTCCACCCAATATAAAGTTGTCCTTCCCTGTTATCCTTTCCTTGTATTTAATGGCACTTAGCAGACTTTAAAGTTCATGAGAATAGGAACCATGTCCTCCTTATTCACTACTGTGTACACAGTCCCAGAATTGTGCCAGGAACAGAGCAGGTACTCAATAAATACTTGATTAAGGAAGGATCAGTTGCCCTTATCTTGTTCATTCAATCCTCACAACCATCCTGTCTTAGAAACCATTGTGTCTATGGACTCTGAGAAACTGAGGGCTTCGGAGGGGAGGGGGGTGAGGGAATGGGATAGACCAGTGATGAGTAGTAAGGAGGGCACATATTGCATGGTGCACTGGGTGTTATAAGCAACTAATGAATCATCGAACTTTACATCAAAAACCAGGGATGTACTGTATGGTGACTAACATAATATAATAAAAAAACATTAAAAAAAAAAAAAGAAACCATTGTGTCTAATTCATAGATGAGAAAACTGAATCTCAGAATGATTCAGTGACCTAACATTATACAACTAATTAGGACAGAAATGGGATTCAAACTCAGCTGCACAATGCAGAACTCATAACAGATCAATAGATGTTGATAATTTAAAGGACTCTTTACATTTCTTATAGGTTTCTCTAACCCAAACATTCTTTTCATAAAAGCATATAATCTTATTGTATTCTTTTTGTGTGAATTCTCTTATTATTAGTTTCTTTAATAATAGCATAGGGCTTTTAATGACAGTTAATACCTATTCTTAGCACCTTTTGTAAGATTTTCAATGGCAAATATTCTACTCATCTCTATAAATTAATCTATCATTTGGCACTGAAGGTATGATAGGCATAATGTACTATTTTCCTGAAGCTGATCCATGCCCTGATCCATTTCATGTGAGCTCATATATACATCTGGCTACCCAAGATGGGGAAGGAGGTTCTTCTTGGTATTTCCACATTGTAATGAAAACTTAAGCCATCAATAACCAGTTATGAATTAAGAATTCCATCTTTTTACCTCTTCACAGTTCATAAAACTAGTGGATACTTAAATATTATATGTTAAATGAATGAATAAATGTATAAATGAGTAAATAAGTGCAATTGAATAGAAAGAAGAGATAGATGGACTTTTGTTTTAAGCATCAAACACTTCTGTTCACCTAAATGCTACTGATTTTTTAGGAAGCATTTCCTTTTTCAGATTCTTGGTATTTTATCATTTAGTGCTTAAACCAATAATTTGGGTCATTTAACTTCAGAGTGGATATAACTTCATATTCACTGTAAAAGCACAATTTTCTTATTAAGGAAAATAAGGAAATACATATATGTAAAATGAAAAAAACTAAAATAATCAATAATGCCTCCTTCCTCCCACACACCCAAATAATCGATTAATTAAAAGGTAGCACACCGGTACCAAAACGGAGAGTGACAAATTATTTCTTATGTCAAAGCACAAGGCTAAACACACAATAAACAATCAAAATGCTCATCTTATTTTCCAGTGTAGTATTTGTTAATCCTTATTGGCAATAATAATTGGCAGTGACATATTTAGAACAGAATATACGATGTACTGAGACAGGTTTTTTGGTAAACATTGTGCTATGTGATCTTCTTAAGGCCCTCTAAAGTAGGTAGCACTGTCAACCTTTTCTAAGATGAGGAAACAAAGGCTTAGGGAAGTTCATAGGGATAATATCCCTAGAGATAACATTTCTGACATGGGGCAGACCTGAGGTTCTAGCCTAGACTAGTGTTACTCGAAAGCTTATATTATCTCCATACAGGACGTGACTAGAGCCACATGATATTGTCAATAGTCAACCACTTTAGACATGGAAAGATGGAAATTGTATATGATTCCATCTATATACAAAAAATTAGTTTCCTAATTTATTACTCATGAATCAAGTTCCATGATAAATAGGCATCCAAATATCAGGTTAAAGGGTTAAAAGCAGATGACATAGAATGTGGTTTCAAATCCTTGCTTTCATGCCTACTAGCAGAGAGATCTCGGACAAGTCGTCTTCACTGCAGGTTTATTTTCTTGTTGAAAAAGTACCATTGCCTTGCCTTGAACACTTCATAGTGATTTGATAAACAAATAGAATGTACGAAACTTTATGTAATCATAAAGTGATTAACATGTTTACATATGAAATATCCAACAAGCCACATTCCCAAGTTTCAAATGTAAGAGAGTAGCATTAGAAACTAGTAAAGAGGGATGCCTGGGTGGCTCAGTCGGTTAAGCATCTGTCTTCAGCTCAGGTCATGATCCCTGGATCCTGGGATCGAGCCCTGCATCAGGCTCCTTCCTCAGTCATTCCCCCCACCCTTGTGCACTCTCTCTCTCCCTCTGACAAATAAATAAATAAAATAAAATAAAGAAATTGGTAAAGAAGGCCCTAAACCACCTCCCACAGCGATGTTAACTCAGTTTTTTATAATCGTGTCTAAACCAAAGCCAACCCTTCAGACCCTGACGAGTGAGTGTTGAGCAATCCTGACTCACTCTAATAACCAACAGCTTACTCTAAATGTCAAACAGATGTTTCAGAATGCTTACACATAAATTTGGCCAAATCTACAAAAAACTCATCATCATTCCTAGAATACAGCTCAATACTCTTTAAGAAATAATTATTGCTGGACTATCTAGAAGCCCTAATTGAAATTTCAAGAAGCTCAAAGTCTTCTAGGCGGCTTACATAAATTTAAGGAGAAGGAATATTATATCTATTGGCAAAGTATCGAACCCCAGTGATCTGCGCCTAACCTGAAGAAACTCTCTTTTACAAAGTCTTAGAAGAACTTGGAGCCGCCCTTGAGTATTAGTGCTCTTTCCTAGATACCTTTTCTGGAAATGGTGGCTACTCAGCATGAAGATGCTCTGGCCCTTCTTTGGAAATATTTTTCCTGTGATTTACATTTGAGATTTTAATCCCTTCCAGTCATTTTGGCGTGTGAGCTCATTTGAGTAAACGTATTTTCTATGAAAAGCAGTGAACAAATGGAAGGACTCTTTATGATCGCTTCCTGAGACAGAGAAGCTAACTCTTCTTTCTGTACCCATCATCCAAGCAAGAATCTTTTGAAGAATTAATTAATATAGAACTTTAGTGAAGATTTATATTTCCTCTAGCTGCTGCAATGAAAGATGTCTTCAACAACCAATACGTTTGTATAACTAAAACATTTGTATAGCATGTTGATCTAATTTTAAGTCTGGTTCAAAACTGGCATATGTGTTCTAATTAAATAAGCCTCAAAGCTCTTGCATATCTTTTTTTTGGGGGGGGTGGATTCTTAACCTCATTCCATCTTTTCTCCGTGGTTATTCAGAATCTTTTCCATTCTATGAAAATCTCCAGTCCCACACTTGCCTTCTACTCTTAGCCAATGACTTGATTCTCCTTCAGTTCTGTCCATGGCAGTATCTCTCCAACCACCCCTCTTCATTTCCTCCTCCATTTTATCCTCATTTCTCCTCTCAGAAGATGGTGAGATCCCTTCCTTTCCAAGGTGAATTCTTCCACCTGGGGTTCCGTTCCTTTCACTACTCCCTATCTTTTCTTCCTCCTTCATCTTCATGTGTTCCTTCCCATAGGATAGAAGTCTTCCTTATCCCGGGGCGCCTGGGTGGCACAGCGGTTAAGCGTCTGTCTTCGGCTCAGGGCGTGATCCCAGCGTTCCAGGATCAAGCCCCACATCAGGCTCCTCCACTATGAGCCTGCTTCTTCCTCTCCCACTCCCCCTGCTTGTGTTCCCTCTCTCGCTGGCTGTCTCTATCTCTGTCGAATAAATAAATAAAATCTTTAAAAAAAAAGAAGTCTTCTTTATCCCTAAGAAAAAAATTAATAAAAATAAACCAGAAGGGGACACCTGGCTGGCTCAGTCAGTTAAGTGTCTGCCTTTGGCTCGGGTCATGGTCCCAGGCTCCTGGGATTAAGCCCCACATGGGGTGGGGGGGGGGTCCCTGCTCAGCGGGGAGTCTTCTTCTCCCTCTGCCCCTCCCCCTGCTTGTGTTCTCTCTCTCTCTCTCAAATAAATAAATAAAATCTTTAAAAAAAACCCAGAAGCAACCAAAAGACTTATCTCCATTTTATTCCTCCTTTACATTAACGTTCCATGTTACATCTTGAACATCAAGCCCTTCAAAGAGTTGTCTCTGCTCATTTCCTAAACTTCTTAGCCTTGTGCTGTTAACCCTATAATCTGGTTTTTATTTACTGATTTCATTAATCTTCTAAAAGTCTTCTCTGAAGACTGAATAATACAATACCCTCTCAATCTTACTTTCCAGAATTTTCAGAGCCATCTTTTCTTTTTCCTTCAGAACCATCTTTTTCTCTTCCTTCTTCCTCTAACAGCCCCTTATCAAATCAGTTAGTTTATTGTGCCGATTCTTTCTCCATGTTCCCTCTCATATCCACAGTTTCCTCTTTATTCCAATGGGAATAGTTCAGGCCTGATTCTAATCCTTCACCCCTTCTGCCCTGGATTGTTACAAGTGACTTCGAACTGATCTCCTTAAACCTGCCTCCACCCCAACCCCCTATTAGTACCAGAGTAAACCCTCTTGTTCCTCAGTAATCAGACCCAAGTTCTCTGTTAGCCTCTCTACCTCTTCAACCCTCCTGCCCCACATTGCTGTCCTTACTATTTCTTCCTGGACTTCCTGCCTAACGCTTTTGTTTATATCGTACCCCTAGGTTTTTGAACTCCTTTCAAATCTGACTGTGGAAAGGCAAATACATTTACCAGTCACCTCCTCCATGAAGTCCTTCCCAAAAGTGCTCATAAACTAATATTAATTGAAAAAAAATTAGAACACTAAGAAGTAATGACAATGAAATCCCAATTTATGTGTCTATTTGTATATGGTATGTAAACATACTGAATAGAAAAAGGCCATAATGTTAACAGTGCCCATTTTAAGGTATCATGGTCTAAAGATATGCTACAGGACTTTTGGCAACTCATTTTCTTTGTATTTTCTAAATTATTCATAATAGATAATATTTATTGAGTGCTTCGTATATACTAACCTCTTTACATGCATTAATTTATTTAATCTATCAACAACAGCAAACAACAAAACCCTCCAATGTAAGTATTAGTATTATCTTCCTATTACCGGGGTAATTAAGAGTGAAGCAACTTGCCCAGGCACAAAGCTGGCAAGAGTCATCTGGCTCCAGAGCCTGCTCTCTCAAGCACTCCAATGAACTGCATGAAGGATTTTCATAATTGGAAAAGCATGTTTTTAATTGCCTTTTCCCCTCTATCTCTACCTCTGCCCAGCTCCACCTCCTAACACCACCAAATTTCAAATTCTCCTTCCATTTCCTTCAAAGACATTAATCTCAGCTAGGTGTCAAAGAGAAAAGCAATCTGATTAAGAAAATTTGCATGAACTTGTGAATTAGCAATTGCCATCCAAAGGTAATTGAATCTTGAAAAGGATTCTTGTTAACATGAATGAATCCTAATTAGTGGAATTTCCATTCCTATGACTAAGTGAATGTGTCTACTACTGGCAGTGTGGAGGGGGGCACATAGAGGATTATCCTGGGAAAGAGGATTTTCTCTATACACCTTAAAGCACAAAGGCTGTCTTATGCACAAGGTCTGCCTCTGTCTCTCAAATCCACCCTCCTTTCCACACAAGTTTGGTTCAGAACTCCAATAATCCCCACCCTGAGACCTGCATAAAATCCCATTAGACCATTTTGATGCTGCAGAGGCCACCAAAACCAGGTTAAGAACCAAAGGTCACAGGCATTTATCTGGTTGGAATGCTCATTTTAGCCAGACAAGAGCACCACAGTGTTAACAAATCCATAACTGAAGCAATAGGTATGTTTATATTATGGCATTTATTCTAGCTGTGTGTAAATTTCACAAGAAAAGCTTTCCAGTGTAAGTGTCTGGTCTAACCTCTTTTGTACCTATCATATTTTAGGAGGTGAGTTTTATGGCTGTGATTTTTCCTTGTCCTACTTTGGTTGCATAATGATGAGATTTTAAATCAAGGATTCTACCTTATGTTTGCTACCTCAAAAGAAGGCTGGGATTCACATGACATTTTCTCCTCTCTGCATTTCTAGGGACTGAATGTCCTTCATTTATCATGGTCAAGTTCTCGAGGGAAATCTGAAGGACTGAGCACAGGGGTGTCAACTGCAGGACAAGCTGTTTGTTCCCTGCGGGAGTGGCTGGGTCTGAAACAACACTGTAAGCTCATTTCCAGAAAAAAAAAGTATTTTAGAAAATTAAGGATCAAAAAGTGATGCAAAGGAGAGTCATCGATCGAAGGATACTTAGTAATAAGTTTATAAATTCTTTTTGGATGGATGGATGGATCAACGGGTGGATACAAGCACTTTTGGAAGGACCAATGGTCATAGCACATAATGAGGGGGCAGATGCAATCATGGGGAGGAAACAAGAAATAATTAATATTCCTGGGGGTGCCTGGGTGGTTCAGCCGGTTATTCGTTTGCCTTTGGCTCAGATCATGATCCTGCAGTCCTGGGATCGAACCCCTCATCTGGCTCACTCGCTTCTCCCTCTCCCTCTGCCTCTGTCTCTCTCAAATAAATAAATAAATAAATAAGAAATAAATAAATAAAATCTTTATAAAAAATAACAGTCCGTGGGTATTAAGGAGGGCACGTGTTGTGATGAGCACTGGGTGTCATATGCAACTAATGAATCATTGAACACTACATCAAAAACTAATGATGTACTGTATAGTGGCTAACTTAACATAATAATAAATAAATAAATAACATTCCTTATTCCCTCTGTCAATTTTGGAGATTTTTGTTGTTGCTGTATGTATTCAGGAAATTGGGCAAGAAGGCAAATGATTTACCATGACAGTCGGTCTTCTGCAAGGCAGTACCAAGTCTCAGTGGGAAGAGAACGACCCCTGGAGAAGGCAAAGCTGAGAGAGAATCTCAGCCATTCTAAGATTCCACATACACAGTGGAGTCCAGGAAGTGCCAGAAAACTGAATCATGAAGTAAATGGAACTCTCAGTCTTATATACCCACCTAGAGAAAGGAACACCATACCAGGGGGAAAAGGAAAGTGAAGAGGTTGGGCCAGCTGAGGTTGCCCAGAAATTCTGAATATTTAATACAGTTTCTCTCCTGGCTTAATGTTTGAAACTCATATTATTCAATGGTTTTCTGTTACTTGAAAATTTAAGGAAGTTTTTAATGAGACTAGCTGTGGCAGAGACTTTCTATTCATCAAATATTCTTTTTTTTTAAAGATTTTATTTATTTATTCAACAGAGATAGAGACAGCCAGCGAGAGAAGGAACACAAGCAGGGGGAGTGGGAGAGGAAGAAGCAGGCTCATAGTGGAAGAGCCTGATGTGGGGCTCGATCCCATAACGCCGGGATCACGCCCTGAGCCGAAGGCAGACGCTTAACCGCTGTGCCACCCAGGCGCCCCTATTCATCAAATATTCTTTGCTCCCCCACATTTCCCACCCTTCTGCAGTTAGGAGGGACCACATGACTAGCTCTGAACAATAGGCTGCAAGCAGACATGGCTTTTGTCACTGCCAGAAAGAAGCACGTAAGAGCCCACATGTGATCTTCGGCTCTCTTCCCCCGATGCACAGACGGAGAGTCTACATGTTGTAGATAGTGCAGCTACATTGTACAGCTACAAGATGGCAGAGCCTCAATTAGCCTGTGTCCCTAGACAATAAGAGCTCAAATCTCAATTCTTTTGCGTACTAGCTGAGTGATCTTGGGCATGTAGCTTAATATCTCTGGGCTCAGTTTCCTCTACTGTAAAATGAGTATAATAATAGTACCTACCTTGGGGCACCTGGGTGGCTCATTTGGTTACGCGTCTGCCTTTGGCTTGGGCAGTAACCCCAGGGTCCTGGGATGCAGCTTGAGTCAGGCTCCCTGCTCAGTGGGGAGTCTGCTTCTCCCACCGCCCGCTCCCCCCGCCACTTGTGCTCTCTCTGAATCAATCAATCAATCAATCAATCATTTACTGTGCCATTTAATGAATATTTGTAGAAAGGATTCAATGTGAAAAACATAGCAAGAGAAGGAAGGAAGAGTGTAGTTTTGACTGAAGTTTTGACTCTGAAGTGAGATTTCCAAACCTTCATAAAGCTTGGTTCTCCAATTTAATGTCACAGCTAGTATGTCATGTCATATTACCAAACCCTTCAGCACTGATAAAGCAATCAGAAATGAAAACAGCAATGGTGGTGCCAAAGTCGTATATTATCTAGATGTTACCCCAACTATAATTTCAGTCTTTACATCTTCATGGCCATTCAATACCTGTGTGGCTCCATTTTCACACTGAAAGGAGAGTGAAGTAATTTTGCTTCCACAGTTATGAAGTTTTGAGATATTGAATCAAGACTACATTTTCTGAGGAAACTCAAAATGTAAACTGACACTGATTAACCTTTAAGCACCCATTTAAGGTAAACATAACATGGGGGCACCTGGTGGCTCAGTGGGTTGAGCGTCTGACTCTGGGTTTCAGCTCAGGTGGTGATATCTGGGTGGTGATCTTGGGGTCATAATCTTGGGGTCCTGGGATCGAGCCCCAAGTAGGGCCTGCAGTCAGCATGGAGTCTGCTTGGGATTCTCTCCCTTTCCTTCTGCCTTTCCCCTCTCCCTCACTCCCTCTCTCTTTCTCTCTCTCACAATAAATAAATAAAATCTTTAAAAAAAAAAAAAAGGTAAGCATAACATGGAGCACACAAGCCATTCCTTCCACACAGAATGTCTCTCTATTCCTTGCCTACTGGTGAGCTCTTCTTACACCATCCAAAGGCTTCATTTTCCTTCTTACTTCTCCCTCATGCCTAGAAGTAGCTGGTCACTCCTTCCACTGTGTCCCCCCCAGCAACATAGTCTCCATTATTGCCCTTACCATTTGTGTTTGTTTGCATCTCTCTCTACCATGAGAGTAGGGTTTGTGTCTTATATACCCAAGAGTCCCCCAAACCTATACAGGCTCTTAAACTCCAATTGAACATTACAGAAACTGTTGTCCAAATAGTTGAATATGTAGACAATAAATGAGACTATATAAACACATAATATATATTCATTTTGTTTATGTAGCTATTTTATACAGCACTCAGCATCTTCTATTTTAATAGATTTTATGAGTCCTATTCTTCTACTAAATAGTGAGGTGCTAGAGGACAGCAATTTTGTGTCATTTTTACTTGTAAGCCCTCATATTATCCAAAAAAGAGCTTTAAAGGCACTAAGTGCTGCTTGCTGAAATTAATTTAAATTATTACAGCAGGCATAAGTGCTAGGTGACTCATTCAGTAACAAGTGAAGTTAGGTCCTCATTGTGTCATGTGATTCTAATATTTATTACTGATACAGCCAATGTATGTATCATTAATCGAGCCAGTCTTTCATTTACTAAGATTCTGAGGCTAAGCACAAGAGGTGTTCAGTTAAGCCCAACAGATCACCAAAGTGTCAGCAAAACTGCAGCAGCGTTTTTGGAAAGTCAGTTTATGGTAATACTACAGACTGTGTCAAAAGTACGTAAATTTCCTTTTTAAATTCCCATTATAATCACAGCCTTCATAATTCAAGCATCAACATCAATTTCTTGCCATCAATATTTCTTTCAAACCCAATAACTTGATATCTATCTCTTTAGAAACCTAAAATATTAAACTTTCCCACGATTTTCCTATGATTTATGCCCCTCTATCATGTGCAATAATTCCCCCAACACATACTGAGATACTTTGCACAATACTGAGAAGTTACCTAGTGATTCATTCTCAGTGTCATATGAGATGGAAGCATAATGAAACGGCAGAAATCAGGTTCTGCTTCCAGAGATTCTAAAATAATATTCAGACACTATTCACACACAAATATAAGGCACTCAGAGTTTTCTTTTTTCATTTTTTCATTTTTTTGTCCTCTTAGTATCAAATGAAGAAAGACAGACCAACAATATTCTTGTCTAACCTCTCATGCTACAGCTAAGTAAAGCTAGTCACTAACTCAGTAACAGAATATTGTTGCTACCATGAGGCTTGGGTAGCTCACTTTATATCACTGAGACTCAATTTCTCCATCTGTAAAATGGGGTAAATACCCTCCCTTTTTATTGAACAAAGGGGTTTTCCAAGAATTTACTAAAGTAATACATGTGAAACATGCCTTAAAAATCACTTAGGAAAAAAAATCACTTAGGAAAACATAAAAATAAATTATATAAAACATGCAAAGAGGCAAAGAATATACCAAATATTTTCCTTATTTATAAGAAGTTTTTCATTTCTAAGTAGATTTTAAAGACGCATATTGATGAATGAATGGATAAATGACACACAGTGGGAAGAACCATGCCATAAACATGAAGCTGTAGAAAGTCTTCAGTAATTGCTAAAGGGTCAGGGTAAGAGGATAATTGACCAGAAATTGCAAAGCAGAAAGGAGATCTTGAGCAACAGACAGAGGAGCATGGCTCAGGGATGAAGAGAAAACCTGTTTCACTTCGGGGGAAGACACTGGCTTATATAACACCTATGAGGCCCGGAACCACGTGGTTGAGTCTCAGTGATGCAACAAATAAATACAATGTGACAGCCAAACGCCATTTCAAAAATAGCTCGAGTTCTTCACTGGCCTTTATTGAACATTGTGAGGGGTATGTGTAGACCAGAGCAAATCTTTGTTAAATTCTCTGTTTACCCCCTTCCCCTAACCCTTCCCTCATGCACAATAGCAGTCCTGGAGAATCTTTCTTGTTCATCTGGGAATTACCCACTCTGGCTAGAAAGAGCCCATAAGGAGATGTCACCCCTCTGTCCTCCCACAAAGTCAGAGGTCCAAGCATCTGAGAGCACAAACCCCCCACGCCACTCCCCCCCACCCCAACAATAATAGCCTCCTGTGCCAGACCTCTGGGAGGTGTTGTTTGTTTTCTGTTCCCAGTGATTCTCTGGTGGTGATTATGACAAACACCACCCCTGTCCTCTTCATTTCTATAGAGGTGGGAGAAGGCTGTAGACTCCATGTTAATAATTTTTATCCCATCACTTTTGTTAAGTTAAATTTAGCACAGTGAATTGGAAGTTCCAAATTTAGGGAGGACAGAGAAGGCTGGCTTGACATTTGATGGGGGAATCTGAGCAGGCAGTCAGGACAGGGTTGATGCAGACTGTGACCCACGATGAACACAGTGACCCAGACTCTACAGTTTATCTGATCATAAATGTTCTGATGGGGAAGTGATTAAAAAGTAGCCAGACCCATAGTATCAAATGTGTGTGTGAGTTGTTTCCTGTGTCTCTTAACCATGGATCTTGAGACCTTGTTCAGGAGTTCTAGCAAGGATACACAAATATCCTTAACCAAAGAATGATCTGTGTCTGTGTGTCTCTCTGTCATAATAAAGACTGACAAAAAACTTACCATTTGCCAGGCACTACACCTAGCACTTTATGTATATTAAATAATTTAATTTTCACAGCAACAATATGAGCTAGTACTAGTAATATCCCCATTCTTCAGATGACAAAACTGAGGCCTCAAGAAATTAAGTGATGATCCAACTGACACAGCTAGGGTTTGAGCTCAAGCAATGTAGCTCCAGAATCCAAGCTTTTAGGCACTACGTTCTCCTGCCTCCCAATTAATGGTACAGAGGTCTTACGCAGACGGGACAGGAATAAAAGAAGAAGAAATGATGTGTCCTCCTGAGACAGAAAGCTGACATTGCAAGATATTTCCTTCCCTTCCTTTTCCTTCCCTTCTCCATTCTTAATACATTTCTAAAGAAGGAAAGAAATTAAAATAATGGTGCAGATGGCAATGTGGTCTTTGGTGGTATGGACATTAAGCATGTGAAAATTGTAAGGGAAGAGCTCTGCTTGCAAGACTTCTCATTAAGGATGGCCTGAAGACAGGTGATGAGGTAGAGGACATGGAATGATGATGCACAGACTCTAGGATAAAGAATAGGGCCTGAACTTTTATGGCAGCACAACCAGATTTTGACTTTTACATTGCTCTACTTTTTTAACCACAGAGATTAAAAACACTGCCAGCAGGCTATGACATGGGCTCAACTTAACCCAATCTAAAAAGTGAGACATTTAATCATCTTGAAGATCTCTTGCATTTTTTAAAATCTATGACCGTGTAAGTATTAACCTAAGCATAGCATTGGCCAAAAAAGTCCCAGTGCTCTGTCACTTAAGTCCCCTTGTCTCACATCAATTTCCACAGTTACAGGTAGATAAAATAAGCTCACTACCAAAGCCAAGGCAGCTCCTGACACCAAATGTGTCAAGGGACAGAAAATATCAAGTTCAACATCTCTGGCACTCTGTCTGCCTCATTCTGACACATTCTGGCAGAAAAAAAGCTTGAACCATCACAATTTAGTTATTCAGAATGTCAGCCTATAGAACTCAAAGCCTAAAAGTTTTATTATGACTGTTTTCTGCTCCAAATAAACAATAATAAAAACACCATGCAAAAAAACCCTCTATTTGTAGCTGAGTTATATTTAATGATGTGACATAAGAAAAGCATTGTAGATTGTAAAACTACCAACTGACTCTGCCCCCTGAGATACCCGTCCATAAAATCACACCAGCATGCCTCAGATACAGGCTGAGCAGTTGACCAAAAGTTACAAGGAAGTAGAAAGAAAACTTGGAGTAAGGAAGAGAAGGTTTTATTCTCTGTTTTTACAAGAGCGCTGAGAACATTTGAATGCTAACAACCTATAATAAAGAGAATGAAAGAGGCTTGTCTACTCACTGTTAAATCGACCTTTCTAAATTTCAGACCATTAGCATAAATACTGTATATGCTACCCACCACAGGAAAATGTTTACAGTAAAAGTTTACTTTTTGTGTCTTTAAATTGCTCTGAAAAATATCAAGGCGAGAACTATAAATGAAGTAATATATTCCTATTATGTTTGATTTCCAAGATTAACTTAATTTTTATACATAAAAACAATGTGTGCCAGATTCAAACGCACAGTAATTACTCAGTGTTTGGACTGATGTGCTAGCTTGGTGCATGGGAATCTGAATTTATAAGCTTAACACTAAAACCAGTCAGTTTCCTTTTAGCTCCTACAGCTGTCTTGTAAACCTGTACCCCCTCCGTATCAGAGGCAGGGAGGAAAGGGCTGGACAGAGCCACACAAGCAAGGCACTCACTGCCGATTGCACTTCGATGGGCACTCTATATCAGGAATGATTCAGACACCACCATGCTCTCTGTAAGGAAAGCAGATTATGGTAATATTTTAAATCATCATGACTATTCAAAGCTCCCTTATTGATCATGATTATAAATCTGAGCTCTCGGAGATCAGTTATTCAGGATGGAGAAGTTTCTTAATACCAAGAATAGTATTTTTATTTTGATATTTTGTTGTATCTTCTCCACAGGCACATGTAATTATTGGCGTATCCCAAAACATCTTGGAGTGCCGATTTCATATCTTTTGGGGTTCATTCTTACAAATATTATCAATCCATTTGTTAGTGTACCTATGAAAACTGCCTACTACAGTATAGTCTTAGGACTATTAGTGTGTTTGTGATTATAAGAATGTGTACATCCCAGTCATGCATCATAATTATACAAACAGGTTTCCTTATATGTGTGATATATTTTGATGCAAAACACCTCAAATCAGTTAATAATTAATAACTATGACAGACCCTTGCCTCACTAAAATCACAATACTAAGTAGATCACCACAATTTTGGCTAAGCTAAAATGGTCGATTATAATGTCACTCTCAAGTCTCTCTCTCTCTCTCTCTCTCAGTGGATATGAACGTGGCAATGGGTCATCTTATAGGTGTTCAGGGGAGCTAGGTTCTACTTTCAGCCTCACTTCTATAAAACTAAAATTTACTTAAAGAATAACATGAATGTACATTTTCCATGTATCTCAAATAGAAAACTGCAGGTAAAATTACTTTCTACAACCTCCGTTGAGTGGTGTTTTTATGGTATCATTATTGTAGACTCCACGTGGCATCCATTATTTGGTGGATCTCATTCCATTTTTGTTGTTGGGTTCATTAAAGATCATCTCATACCAACACATTGATTTATCCTTTTACAGTAAGTTTCTCCAAGAATGCTAGGGGTTGGACTGATTATATAAATACACATTGGGATTGCACACAATATCCTCCAGCCCTATAAAAATATAATCAGTTACACAAACTCACTTAATGAAAGTCTTACCAGAAAAAAAGGTAATCAAGTTAATACCAGATTCAGAAAAATAAACCATATCGCTGTTTATCTAGCACTGCACAAGATGGACACAAGCAATCCCAGCACGAGAAAGATGTTCCACAATGAAGTCTGGTAACACGTTATCATACGTTTTCAATGCTTAGCAACAACATCCCAACAAAACATTCTGTTATTGCCACCAGTGGCATACCAGGGTGACTTGAGTAATATGAGAAGAAATAAGTTCATCTACCCTAACAAAATACCTCAAACAACCCCAAAATATAGTGGCTTGAGTAGGATAAAAATTTCTTACTCTCTCACAGAACCATCTGGATATGAACCAACCTAGCAATGCCAACTCCGCCATTCCCCATATTCATCTCTCAGGGTTGCCCCACTTCTCATCATTCCCCAGTCGATATCAGGGAAAAAATGGCAGGAGGTGTCTAGGTCAAGTGAATTAATTTTGAAGGAGACAACCCAGGAATCACGCATATCCTTTCTGCTTACATCCAACTGATTCATAATTGGCTGCAAGGGAGACAGGAAAAGTCACTTCTAGCTAAGTGAGAGACTTGTCTTACTAAAAAGAAGAGGAGAAAAGAAAGATACTAGGAAGAAGTTACTAGTCCCTGCCCAACCCTCTGGTCATCCCAGTATTCATGCATAGCCATTTTTGCACATACAGAGCACACTCACATCCTCTCCAAGTCCCCTCCAATTTAGTCAGCTCAAAGCCCGGGGTCTCTAAGTGATGCAAAGTCCTTCCCACCAGGACCAAATGAGGCTCTTCACATTTCAGTGACCTATAGACTGATATGCAAGTGTTTTCTCTCTCTTTCTCTCTCTGTCTCAGTTCCTCTCTCTCTCTCTCTCTCTCACACACACACACACACACACACACACTTTCAATGATAGAGAAGGATCGGGATAGCTGTCATAGAATTTCCAATTTATAAAAGGCAAGAATGGCACACACATAGCGTTGAATGGTCTGTAGGAATGATGCATTCTGCTGGACAGGACTTATGAAGACCCACTGCCTTGAAAGTATAGGAGATCTCCTGGTTGGAATGTAGTTCTGTTCATCATCAGGCAACTCCTTGTCAGTTATTCTCTGTGGCCACCAGCATTACTCTCTGGGTAGTTTTCTCTTGTTCACCATTGTCGTAGTCCTATAACCAAAGAAGTTGTCCTTGACACATATGCCACCTAACTGCTGGTACACATTCAGAGGGAGGGAGGATGCTTTAGAACAATCATAAGCTTTTGTAGGCCAGACTTGTTTCTTTGGCAAAACAATTCTCTAAAAATTGTAGCAAGCTCTTACGGGCTTGCTTCTGCCAAGTTCCAAGTGCAATAACCATTCCTAAAGTTCTCCTTCAGGCATAGTTCTTAAACTGATTGACTCTTCCCTTTATTAACTGATCTCTGTGTTTCCTCAATTTCATGACTGCTACCCTGAGGCCGTTCTAAACAATAAGGCTGGGAGGAAAAGAAATGCCCTTAATCAGATCCTTGCCCCGGATTTGCTTGCAAGTCTGGATGTGGTATCTTAACAGGTTTGTGAGAAAAGCTCTGAATGGTAGTTTTATCTTCAGAAGTTTGCACCAGAAGAGTTAACATTTCCAACCCTGTGAATCCCCAGATTCAACCTGCAGCTTACACGCAGAGACTTTCCTTTAGTAGGTCTATATTCCTTTCCATCTCTGTTTCCAAAACTGGCTAATCCCATCTGCCTTCATCTCTCTTTTTTAAAAACCAGGAAGAAGGAGCCAATAGACATCAAATGTTTGAGTTTTTCCAAGTAGTCACCTGAGACCAATAGACTCAGTAAGCATGTAGTCGGTCTTCCAGCTTACCGTATACTAAATTACACCAAATATTTTGTAACAGTTAGCAGTATGAGAACGTGTAGGATATACTGTCTTACAACCCACTATCAGACTGTTAAGCATAGTTTTAACTATTGTTATGTAGGACCTCACTACCAGTACCATTTCCTGTATTCATCAGCTGCTATAACAAAAGATTTCAAAACAGAGTGGCTTATAATAAGAATAAAGCTCATTATTTCCCCCAAGGCAGTCTAGAGCTCCCAAGGTGGTTTTACCGTTGGTGACTAATGACATTCAAGACTGCTCCAGTTGTCACCATTCTCCAACCTGTAGGCAAGAGAGAAGAGACAACCAAGGCAAACAGGTGCTAAAGAGATTACCTAGAAATTACACGTATTTCTGCTCACATCCAATCGGCTTAAATTTATTTACATAGCCGCATCTTTGATTCAAATGTGTTCTCTAGCAGGACAACCACCTGCTCCACTAAAAACGACTTGGAAGGAATTCTATTACTAAAAAGAAAGGGGGGAAATGGTTAGTGAAGAGCAATCATGGTCTCTGCCACATGGGGATTTCAGAATTTCAACCACTATTTTGATTCCCTGTTTGACATGGGTTCCTAAGAGTTTGCAATGCAGAGTATGCAATGCAGCACCTCAAATAAAGACCCAAAGACTCATCCTGGATAAGTTTACATAGATTACAATCCCCATACATTACACCGTTCCAGTTCCACCTCCCGTTTCCCACAGCAGTTTATATCCCATAAAAAGGAGCAAAGAAGGAGGCAGATTTAGCATGTAAGTCTCTTGCTTCCTTTTGGAATATTTGTATTTGAACGTGGCCTTTATTATCTCTTCCACATGTTGAAATTCTTGAAATTCTGTGTCACACAGCACCCACCCATTAGTTGTAGTACAGTCTCCAGATAGATCTAGGTATTGCCAACCTTTTCAGCCCAGATACTATCCTCCTTAAGTTCCATAAATACAAAAATTATGACCTGTAGGAATATGACTTAATCAAAACACAGTCATGTAAATGTGCTATACAACATTCTAAGATAAAATGGAAAGCAAGTTCCCTACTGATTATAGTGCATTGCCCCTTAAGCCAGGTGTCCAGCATACCATTTGAACCTTTTTAATGGTATTTTAACACAGGCTACTTCCAGTATTATAATTCCATGTTCATCTTCTGATCATAATAAGCTCAATTTCCAGACACTTTAATACTAGGAAGTGCAAATCTTGGGTAAGGGATTCATAAAATGTCTTGCTACCTAGCATAAATTGAATATAATGTTACTATGTAGGAGATATATGAGAATTTAACAGCAGTGAGTTTGTCGTCAAGAGATGGTAATTTCTGGTTAAACCAAGCAAATCTTTTTCTTAGACCTGCAAGGAAATAGAACAAACAATAGAAAATGATGACTCAAACACAATGCTTTTTCAAGAGGCTCCACTTACAATAAAATTGTCCCTCAAAAAACAACCTCATTGGCCTTCCCTCAAACTCCTATAAATGCATTTCTAATTCTCATCAGTAGATTTCTTATGAGCTGTCAATCTGAGGGAATGGTGAGGGGATCTTGGCAGTATTTTTTTAAATTCTTAAATGGGGCAAATACTTCAACACTAATTAGAGAAATATGACTGTTCTTGACTTTCTATTTTTTTAATGAACCCCTATTTAGACAGAGGAAACATACATACACACCTCTCATGTACCAGAAGACCAAATACTGATGACATAAATTTTTTTTATCATGTGGGTTGATAAATATACAACTTCATTTATGCCCATAATAGATATTCTAAACCTGTCATAGCACCCTTTCCCACAAAGTTAGAAGTAGCCTTAGAATCATTCTTCACGTGAAAATCCAGGAAATTATTATCAGTTAGAGTTGGTCTTCAGGGTAAAATCTATTCAATGCTCTGACAAACACATACACATGTTAAAATCTAAGGTCACATGACAAGTTAGTGAATAGATCTGGGACTAAGGTCCAGAACTCCTATTTCCTGAGACTAGTGTCCTTTCTTCTATAAGGTATTATGATGGCTAATTAGTACATTAATGATAGTTGTAACAGCTTGAAATGTCTTTATTTGCCAAGAAAAAATTAATGAAAGAAAATGAAAAATTGATCCATAGCTCTCTGGGTGGCATTTTAAAAGATTTGTGCTATAAAAATAATTTCTAAAAGCCCTTCTAAATGTTAAGAAGGTAAGAAAAATTGCTGTTAATTAAATGTTCAATTAATGCTTAATATACATGTTATGTCATTTTTAGGCTAAACTTATACATATGCTTCTTACATTTTATAGTATATTTGTGCTTTCTTGTATAATCAAAGTATATGGAATGTCAATGCCAATTTTATAGGCCTTCTATAAGGAATACAATGAACAATATACTGATAAATTAGAAGAAATAAATGGGATCTGTCCTTATCTTAGAGTATGGGTATGGGCTAGTCATTGATTTTTCTGCATCCTACTATTTTCATTATTAAGTTGAGAGGGTCTTTATGGTCTCTGAAAGTGCTCAAGCCCTATTATTCAAAGCATAATTTTATTGTTTTCAAATTATTATCTTTAAGATTTAGGATACTAAATTTAGGAGATACTAAAATTGAAGTTTTGCCTTATAATGTACCTAAAATATGGCAATTTGACACCAATTTTGAAAAAATTATATACCTCCTCATGTATTTTTAAGCTGAATCTAAATTTTATCTGAAATGTAATAGTTACAAAGATGCAATTTCTAATATATAGAATATTATTTACAAAATTTTAATATATCTTAAGATAGAGTAATAGAGAGAGATCTATATCTTAAAATATACTTGGAGTTGCAGGTTTAGCCTTTTCAATTAATGAATCATAACTGCTAGATAATACCTCCCTGTCAAAGCCAGTCCTCATGGTCAAACCAATTAGTCAAATCATACTTTCTTTTTGCCATAAAAAGTTCAACTTCATTTTTCAACTTAAATAAAATGTCAATATGTGCTCTATAGCAACACTTCTGTTTTTGAATCCCAGTTCCAACACACATGGACAGAGACAAGGTGGGCACAGAGCCAAGTTTGTGGCCTGGATAAAATCAAGCACTGTTCTCTTCCATTATTTTTGTTTGCTCATTTTACCAAATCTGGGCGCTCTCATCCAAGAGCTCTATATTTTCTTTTTTTTTTTTAAGATTTTATTTATTTATTTGACAGAGAGCAAGAGAGCACAAGCAAGGGGAGCAGCAGAGGGAGAGGGAGACGCAGGCTCCCTGCTGAGCAGGGAGTCCAATGTGGGGCTCAATCTCAGGATCCTGAGATCATGACCGACTGACCCACCCAGGCACCCCTAGAGCTCCACATTTTCAAACAAACCCTGTGTTTAGTGACCCTAAGACTGTTATATCCTGGGAAATCCCGCAAAATAAGATTCAGATGGGTGAGAGGTGCCCATTTCTTTTGTAAAGTGGGAGACAGTCCACTATGGAAAGGGAGGCAGGAAAGGAGAAACGCTGACTGCAGGAGTGGTTCTGGGACAGATCAGCTTTAGGAAGGGACACAATGGAAGCTGAGCACCTACAAAATGATTTCCTTAAAACTGCCTAGGCTGTGTACCCCTGGAGGCTCCCAGGGGTACACATACCTTATTTACAGATATCCAGACTGAGATTCCTCTAAGATTATATTCCTCTAAGATTATATATACACACATATATGCAGCAAGTTATGAGGTCCTCATTGAAAGAAATGAGACAAATCAAATTCGATTATGAATTCACTTCCCAATAGTTCACTTCATAATAGTTAAAGTCAACACATTATGGAAAATACAGTTTAGAAATTTTTGTGAGCAAGGAAATTTTCTTTTCTTTTTTTTTAGATTTTATTTATTTATTTGAGACATAGCATGAGCAGGGGAGAGGCAGAAGGAGAAGCAGACTCCCCACTGAGCAGGGAGCCCAACATGGGACTCAATCCCAGGACCCTGAGATCATGACCTGAGCTGAAGACAGACGCTTAACCGTCTGAGCCACCCAGGCATCCTACAAGGAAATTTTCTACAACAAGCATTTTAACAAATGTAGGTCACCCTAACAAGCATTTTTAGTCTCAAGGTTATAAATCAACATTCATAAAACAAACAAGATTCCTCAGCAAACTGCTAGTTATTGTTTATAGTTTCAAATTCCCATTATGTTTTCTAACCAAGTTTGAATGAAAGAAAATGGAGCTTAGCTCTAAAAAGAACCAGAGGTGTTTGGAGAAATGGTTATTTCAGGACTGGGGCAGGGAAAGTACAAAAAGAACCTGGAACATGTTAGAGCAGATAGTAGGACAGGGCTGAAAACTGATGGACCTGTATGTTAAAAGGATGTTGGGACTAGACCAGAGAAGCTCACATAGGCTGAATCTGGAATAATTTGAACATTAAAATTACTAATGACAGAAATGGATTATAATCCCCCAAAAATGTGTCCATACTGATAATAAATAAAGGGAAAGGGGGGCATTATGGGTTGAATTGTGTTTCCCCCCAGCCAAAAAAAAATCCATATATCCTAGCTCCCAGTACCTGAGAGTATTATCTAATTTGGACGTAGGGTCTTTACAGAGGTAATCAAGTTAAAGTGAAGTCAGAGTGGGCCCTAATCTAATATGACTGGTGTCCTTATAAAAGGAAATATTTGAATGAAAATATGCTCAACATCACTATTCATCAGAGAAATGTAAACCAAACTGCAATGAGATATCACCTTACACCTATTAAAATGGCTAGGATCAAAAAGACAAGAAATAACATGTGTTAGTGAGGATGTGGAAAAAAGGAACCTTCGTGCACTGTAGGTGGGAATGTAAATTGGTGCAGCCACTGTGGAAAAGTATAGAAGTTACTCAAAAAATTAAAAATAGAAATACCATGTGATATCCAGTAACTCCACTACTGGGTATTTACCCAAAGAAAATGAAAACACTAATTTGGAAAGATATATGCACCCCCATGTTTACTATAGCATTTTTTTAAAGATTTTATTTATTTACTTGACAGAGAGAGAGACAGCGACAGAGAGAACAAAAGCAGGGAAAGCGGGAGAGGGAGAAGCACGCTCCCCGCCAAGTAGGGAGCCTGACACGGGGCTCAATCCCTGGATCCTGGGATCATGACCTGACCCAAAGGCAGATGCTTAATGACTGAGCCACCCAGGCATACTGTAGCATTCTTTACAATAGCCATGATATAGCAGCAATCAAGCGTCGATCAATAGATGAATGGATAAAGATGTGTGTGTGTGTGTGTGTGTGTGTGTGTGTGTGTGTGTGTATAATTGAATATTATTCAGCCATAACAAAGAATGAGATCTTGCCATTGTGACAACATGGATAGACTAGAGGGCATTATGATAAGATGAAATACAACAGACAGAGAAAGACAAATACCATATGATTTTTATCTGTGGAGTCTAAAAAACAAAATACATGAACAAACAAGCAAAAAACAGAAACAGACCTGTAAATACAGAGAACAAACTGATGATTCCAGAGGGGAGGGGGTCAGGGGAGGGGAAAGACAGGTAAAGGGGAGTGGGAGATACAGGCTTCCAGATGTGGCATGAGTCAGTCACAGGGGTCAAAGGCACAGCATAGGGAATATATCAATGGTACTGTAATAACGTTATGTGGTGACAGATGGTAGCTACACTTGTGGTGAGCACAGCATAACCACTATGCTGCATTCCTGAAACTAACGTAACATTGTGTGTCAACTATGCTTCGATAAAAAAGAGGGGGATATTTGAACACAGAGACATACATGAAGGGAAGACAATGTGAAGAGACACAGACAGAAGACAGTCATCTACAAACCAAGGAGCGAGGCCTGGAACAGATCCCTCCCTCACAGCCTTGGAAGGGGCCAACCGTGCTGACACCTTGACTCAGACTTCCAGCCTCAGAACTGTGGAACAATAAATTTCTGCTGTTTCAGCCACTCAGTGTATGACAGTTTGTCATAGCATCCTTAGCAAACCAACATAGGAGGAAAAGCCCTTTCCGGTAGTAAATGTGAGAGACACAATAGAATTAGAATGTTGCTATAACAGTAATAGTTCATTCTGGCAAGAACCGTGAGTAGATGCCAGAATGCATTGGGTCCAAGCATGATTAGGACAAAATATGTGCACAGTTTCAAGGGATTCTCCCCACAGATTACTTAGTAATTGCTGAAACGGTAACTTCTAAAGAAGCCTGGCAGACACAACCTCAACCAAATGATACAGTTACTATGACCAGTAAATGGGAAAAACTGATATTGTGTGAAAGATAAATCTTGAACGTGTAAGCTGAATCTAATCATGAAGAAACACCACAGATACCCAAACTGACATTTTACAAAACGACTGACCTGCTCTCTCCAAACGCATCAGTGATGTCACGAAAAAGCCTGTTCCAAATTAATGACGTAAAGGAGAAAACTAAATATCACACAACACATGAGCCTAGATTTAATTCTGGATCAGAAAAATAAACTGATTCTCGAACGCTTCAGCAAAAATAAAAATAATATGTATGTATATGTGTGTGAAATATGAGTTTATTCTATTCTTGCAACCCTTCTGTAAGTTTGAATATTTTTCAAAGTAAAATGTTTTTTAAAAAGGGAGTAAAAAAGAAGGATCTATTAAAAATACAGTTTAAATTCATACCAAAAATTAAATTTATAGAAAATTATATTTATACATAATCTTTTTCTTTTTTCAGAAAACATTTCAAACAAATTTTATAATCAGTTGAGTATCTTAACTGTTTACTTGACATTTACTTTCCCCAGTACCCTGAACAACATTACTATATTTGTACAAATCACAGACTTTTAAAATTATAGCCCTCACAGAACTGTAAGATGGTAAAGATCAGTTCTACTATAAAAGGAGACATGAAGGGAGAAGAGGAAAAAAAAGAATTAAAATCTTCAGCTTTCTAGAAAATTTATATAGCATAATTTATACAGCATAATTTGTTGATTCCTAAATTACCTCTAAGTATTAGTTCTTAATATTTATAATTTATGTGACCATTATGCAAGCACATAAATGATGAACAAGTGTTCCATTTAAATTCAGTCCTCCAAATTCAATCCATTTTTTGTGCTCAGAAATACCATTAGACTCAAACAAAAGAAGAAAATTACATAATCCTAAGCAAAGAAAGGTCTGTCCGGATCAAAACATGCTGCTTGAGATCACTCAGCCCAATAACATTTGCTGGGACCCAGAGTAATACGTATTTTTTAAATAGCCATTTATTTTACATATATATGGACTTTCATTTTTTCTCTTTTAGACAATTATGATCAACAATTGGTGCAACAAGTTGAGACTATCAGCAATTGTGAAATAGGATAACCTACAACTCTTTCNACTCCACAGTTATGCTAATTCAATATTTCCTCACGGTAACTGTTCTTCCTTCTGACATAGTTATCAGAGTTCAGCTCTTACTGTGACACCATCTAAGTCATAGTCTCTCATTTTTGGCTCACTCTTTGACCAGTAGGAATCTCATGGATCAAACAGTGTTTCACAGACTACCAACCTATAAAATTATGAAAGAGTAACACAACAATATTTCTCTGACTCAGTCCCCTTCCACAGAATTCAGGTAACAGACCCATCTAAATCCTCTCTCTTAACTCAAAGCGAGGAGAAGAATGCCTGGGAAGTCATACATTAATGTCTTCCTCTTCATTTCCTTGTCTACCCTGGCTTCTCTGTGTGCAATCTTTGCTAGCGTATCTAAGAAACAGGGTGTTTCCAATGCCTGTAAAATCCCAGCTCACTGCGGAGGCCAGCTTGGTGTCAAAACAACTGCTCGGGGCCGCTTTAACATGTGCTTTTCTTTTTTTTTTTTTAAGATTTTATTTATTTATTTGATGGAGAGAGATAGCCAGCGAGAGAGGGAACACAAGCAAGGGGAGTGGGAGAGGAAGAAGCAGGCTACCAGCAGGGAGCCCGATGTGGGGCTTGATCCCAGGACCCTGGGATCACACCCTGGGCCGAAGGCAGAAGCTTAACAACTGAGCCACCCAGGCACCCCTAACCTGTGCATTTCTTCTCCATGGTAGATCTCAAAGCAGCATTGTGTGTGTCCTCTTTTTTTTTGTCTTATTTATTTAAGTAATCTCTACACCTGACATGGGACTCACACTCATGACCCCAAGATCAAGAGTCTTGATGACTCTGATATGAGCCAGCCAGGAGCCCCCTCTTCATTTTAAATACAAGCTCTTATGACAAGCACTTTAACTTTCTCTCCCTCTCTCCCTCTCTCCCTCTCTCTCTCTCTCTCATACAGCTCCCTCTTGTCATCTGTTGAAAGATAACTGGGCCAGAAGCTTAAAGATGATCACATCTTGGTGTAACCGTGTGCAGACCCTACCCCACTCTCACTTAAGCAAGAATTTGTGGAACATAATGCCAAAAAGGAAGGAGCTGTACAAAGAGAGAGAACTCCAGAGATTCACGGGAAGGGTCCACTCAAACGTTTGACTGATTTTTTTTAATTAAAGTATAGTTGACACACAATGTTACATTAGTTTCCAGTGTAAAATACAGTGATTCAACAACTCTGTACATTATGCTATGTTCACCAAAGTGTAGCTACCATCTGTCACCACATAACACTATTATAATACCATTGACTATATTCCCTATGCTGTACCCCTTTTATCCCTGTGATTTATTCATTCCATAACTGAAAGCCTGTATCTCTCACTACCTTTCACTCATTTTGCCCATCCCCCTATCCTCCTCTCCTCTGGTAGCCATGCATTTGTTCTTGGTACTTATGGGACTGTTTCTGCTTTTGTCTGTTTGTTCATTTGTTTTTTAGATTCCACATATAAGTGAAATCATGTGGTCTTTTTCAGTCGGACTTATTTCACTTAGCATAATACCCTCTAGGTCCATCCATGTTGTCACAAATGGCAAGATCTCATCCTTTTTATGACTGAGTAACATTCCATATGTAGATTAGATATATCTACATGTCTATCTATATATTTATCATATTCCTTATCCATCCATCAGCGGACACTTAGGTTGCTTCCGTATCTTAGCTATTATATAGTATGCTGCAATAAACACAGGGGCGCGTATGTCTTTTCAAATTATTGCTTTTATTTTCTTTAGGTAAATATCCTGTAGTGGAATTACTGGATCATACCACATTTCTATTTCTAGTTTTCGTTGTTGTTGTTGCTTTGCTTCTATTTTCAGTTTTTTAAGGAATCTCCATACTGTTTTCCATGGTGGCAACACCAATTTATGTCCCCACCAATAGCACACAGGGTTCCTTTTTCTCTACATCCTCGCCAACACTTGTTATTTCTTGTCTTTTTGATTCTAGCTATTCTGACAGGTATAAAGTGATATCTCATTGTGGTTTTGATTTGCATTTACCTGATAATTCGTGACATTGAGTATCTTTTCATGTGTCTGTTGGCCATCTGTAGATCTTCTTTGGAAAAATGTCTATTCAGGGTCTCTGCCCATTTTTTTACTGGATATTTGGGGGGTTTGGTGTTGAGTTATATTAAGTTCTTTATGTATTTTAGATATCAACCCCTTATCAGATATATCATTTGCAAATGTCTTCTCCCAATCAGTGGGTTGTCTTTTCATTTTGTTGATCATTTCCTTTGCTATGCAAAAGCTTTTTATTTTGCTGTAGTCCCAATAGGTTATTTTTGCTTTTGTTTCCCTTGCCCAAGGAGATAGATCTAGAAAAATGCTGCTAAGGCGATGTCAAAAAAATTATTGCCTATGTTTTCTTCTATGATTTTTATGGTTTCATGTCTCACATTTTGGTCTTTAATCCATTTGGAGTTGATTTTTCTGGTGATGTTGGAAAGTGATCCAGTTTCATTTTTCTGCATGTACCTACCCAGTTTTCCCAGGGCATCTATTGAAGAAACTGTCTTTTCCTTTTTGTATACTCTTGATTTCTTTGCTGTAGATTAGTTGACCACATAAGCATGAGTTTATGTCCGGGGTCTCTATTCTGTTCCATTGATCTATGTGCCTATTTTTGTGCCAGTACCATACTGCTTTGATTACTATGGCTTTGTAGTATAATTTGAGATCTAGGACTGTGATACCTTTGCTTTGATAGCAAACAGCCTTTGCAACAACAGCTTTGTTGTTCATCCTCGAGATTGCTTTGGCTCTTTGGGGTCTCTTGTGGTTCCATACAAATTTTATTATTATTTGTTCCAGTTCTATGAAAAATGCTGTTGGTATTTTGATAGAAATTGCATTGAAACTGTAGATTGCTTTGGGTTGTATGAACACTTTAACAATATTAATTCTTTCAATCCATGAATAAGGAATATCTTTCCATTTGTTTGTATCATCTACTTTGACTGAATTCTTATCTATCCATAAATGTAATGAAAACTATACAAGGCTAATAAAGAAACTCCAGAAAATAAAGGCTGAACAATTCCCAGAGTTCACACAAGGCTAGGAATGGTTTACATTACCACCAGCCAAGGTGCAGAGACTTTAGAATACATGGACCATTGGGTAGAATCCTCAGAAAGATATCACCTTAATAAATTAGCCCATAAAAACTATTCTGGACCTGCCCTAACAAATTTTAAAATCAACTCTTGAAAGAATCAGACTAATACGAAGTAACTAAACTGTGCCAAATGAAGTCCAATCGATATTCCTTAAAAGAATACAATATGAGGGCATCTGGGTGGTGCAGTCAGTTAAGCATCCAACTCTTGGTTTTGGTTCAGGTCATGATCTCAGGGTCACGAGATCAAGCGTGCATCAGGCTCTATACTCAGTGCAGAGTCTGCTTAAGATTCTCTCTCCCTCTCCCTTGGCTCCTTCCCCCACTCCTTCCCTCTATCTCTCCAAATTAAATAAATCTTAAAAAAAAAAGAAAGAAAACAATGTAAGTCAACATCTAACAAAATCATACTGCATAGCATTCAATCAAAAATTGCTAAACATTCAAAAAAGTATGAACATATAATTCCCTAATGAAGAAAAACAATTGATACAGATTCAAAAATAACAAAGTTGATGAAATTAACAAATGAGGACGTTAAAATAATTATTATAAGTATACTCCATATATTCAGGAATATAGAGAAAAAAACATGTGCATAATGAGGAAAAAAATTAAAGATATAAAAAAGACACAAATGGAACTTCTAGAGATGAAATATGTAATATCTTAAATGAAAAATATTCTGAGTGAGATTAACAGCAGGTTAGACAAGGAAAAAAGTAAACTTAAAGACATGGAAATAGAAATTATAGATTGGTGATGGGTAGTAAGGAGGGCACGTATTGCATGGTGCACCGGGTGTTATACGCAACTAATGAATCATCGAACTTTACATCAGAAACCAGGGATGTACTGTATGGTGACTGACATAATATAATAAAAAAACATTAAAATAAAAAAAAGAAATTATCCAAAATAAACACAAAAAACAAAAAGGTCTAAAAACATTAGGACATCTAGAGCATCAGTGACTTATCAACATCACATGATCTAACATACACCTAATTGTAATCCCAGAGATGAGCAAATAATATTTAAGAAATAAGGATTGAACATTTTTCAAATTTGATGAAACCATAAACCCACAGGTCCAGGAATAAGGATCAATGAAATTCAAGCAGAGTTAACATAAGTAAAACCACACCAGGACACATCATAATCCAATTACTAAAATCCAACAATAAAGAGAAACTCTTAAAAAGCAGCCAGAGAAAATGGAAGGATGTGAAAAGGAACCAAAATAGGAATGACAACAATTCTCATCTGCAGCTATGCAAGCCAAACACAATAAGACATCTTTAAAGTGCTGAAACCCGTTAATAAACACTTTAAATAAAATACTGGATACAAATGAAGAGAAAACAAGTGAACTGGAAACTAGAGCTAAGAAACTACCCCAGAATGTAGCACAATGATTTATTCACTCAATGACTATTTGAATGCTAATATATGCCAGGTACTGTCCTTGGCATTGGCAATATCTCACAGAGATAAATAGAAAAGTTTCTTTCCTGACCTTGTAGAGTTTACAACCTAGAGGAGAAGATGTAATAATCAAATAAATAAAAATAAATATATAATGTCGAGTCGGGTAATAGTTATTGAAGAACTATAAAAAAGAAAACTGAGCTTAAAATTGAAAATAGACAATTTTAGATAAGATTCAGAGAAATAATTTCTGAAGAGATGAGTTTTCAACAAATACTTAAAGAAAGTGATGATCCATGAGAATATCTGAAAGAAGGTCATTCTAGAGAGAGCAAACACCAGTGCAAAGGGCCTGGAACAGGAACATGACTGACATGCCAAAAAGTGGCAAGGAGATGGTTCAGAGAAAGAGATGAAAAATGTGAAGTACAGGTTAAGAGACATGGAAGATAGACAGATCTTAAAGAATATAGTGTAAGGATGGGGGAGAGTCACCATTCAAAGAAACAGTGGCTGATAGTGTGCCAGAAATCGTGAAACATGTGAGTCAGTAGACTGAAGAAACATTATGAATTCCAAGTAAGAGAAAAACATCCACGGACCCAGACAAGTTGTAGTGAAAGCTTGGAAAAACAAACAAATAAAAATCTAGAAAGCAACTCTTCATGGTAAACTGTTTTTTTTTTCTCACTCCTTATTTTTCTTGGATTCTCACCCCAACACTTATGCCTCATTCTGAGACAAAGAGAAGTGACTCATGAAACTGAAGAAAAAGCAGGCATGCCTGGCTCTTGTCTCTCTTTGAGTATCTTCCTACACTCCGAAAGTACGTATTTTGCCTTGTGCTGAAAGGAACCTGCATCTACAGGGAAGTTTTGAGGTCACCTACTGTGTCGAGGATTCTGTGATTTACAACTGTAGGTTATTCAAAAGGACATCCGGCTCTGACTGCAGCAATCATAAGAACAAGCTTTTAATTTTCTACCCTTCAATACTCATAAAATAAGTGGTAAGATTGCTAATATGCTAGAGTCCTAAAGAAAATTACATTCATTTATTAGTCAAAAGTTGACTAATATAATCTTAGGACATGTAAAAAAAATAGCACTGGTTGAATTACTAAAATAGCATAGCAAATTTTAAATGTCACTTAGGTTTCTTCCCGAAGTATATTTCTCATGTCCTTTATGTTCCCACTAGCATTTTTGAATTGTTTAGGAAATGCCTTTTTTTTCCCCAAAGGTGAAATTCCCATAAAATTAACCATTTTAAAGTGAACAATTTAGTGGCATTTAGTGCATTCACAATGTTGTGCAACCACCACCTCTCTCTAGTTCCAAAGCATTTTCGTTATCCCAAAGGAAAACAGTTTTCCAGCAGTTACTTCCCTTCCCACTCCCACCTCCTCCCCAGGCCCTGGCAACCACAATCTGCATTCTGTCTCTATGGATTTACCTATTTCAGACATTTCATATAGATGGAATCATACAATAGGTATGATTTTACTTCTGCTTTCTTTCACTTACCCTAATGTTTTCAAGATTCATCCACATTTTGACATGTATCAGTACTTCTTTCCTTTTCGAAGCTGAATAGTATCCTATCGTATGTATATACCACAATTTGTTTATCCATTCATCCATTCATGGACACTATTTCCACCTTTTTTGTTAGGAGTAGTGCTACTATGTGCATGTCCATCTATTTAAGTACTTGTTTTCAGTTCTTTGGGATATAAAACTAGAACTTTAATTCAATGTTAAATTTTTTAGGGAAGGCATGTCTTTTAAACTTTACATTGCTACATTACATTCTGTCGTAATTCTAATTAAGACATTCAGTTATCCCATTCAACTTTTGTCTCTAAAGTAATATTTAAATTTTGTCTCACTGTTTTCAAGTACATGTCATTTGTTTTGCATGGGTTATTACCTATAAGTACAAATGATACATTGAAGAATTTCTATATACTTAAATATTTTCAGCAAGTAATATCTATTCAAATTTCAAAGATATTGTACAATGCTATATCATTGGAAAACTTAACATATTTTTTAAACAGCTATGCGCTATTTGATATATTAAAAACTTCTCCCAAGAACATGATTTAGTTCAAATTCTGAAATGAGTATTTGTTAAATTTAGATTTATAACCTGTAAAACTATCTAATGATAATTCTGGTGGTTCTTTTTCATTGGTTGGAATTCAAAACCTATTATTTTATCTCTATCCAACTTAATTGAATGTTATTTGCTCAAACTACCATGACCTATAATAAATTAAATATATTCCTAACATACTTATTCAACAAAAATATCTCTTATCATTTATATTAAGTGAAATCCATATTATAATTTTAATTCTAAAGCTAAAAGAAATACAACATTTTCTAAGTAGATTTTAATGGTCAATTTTTTTTACTATCCACACATTTTATCTCCAACACAAAGGTCTACTTTGAAATTTTCCTAATTTTAATCTTTGATCATCAGTTCTCTCATAAAGTAAAAAATACAACTACATTCTTGAACCATCATGATAGTTAATTGTGGTCAGAGCACTTGTCACCAAATAACTGCCTTTAGCTGGAATAATTCCTCATTTATGGACCATATTATGATTTTCGTTTACCTAACCTGGCTATATGGACATATAAATACATATATGCACCATCTAATGCATGAAGTTTTAAGAAAAGAACACCAAAAGAGCTCTGATTATCTGGTATTCCATTTTTTCCTAGCCACCACTTAGAGTCATTATACCATGAGGAAAGCAGCATTGTATACTGGATAAACACAGAGCTAAACAAGCAATCACAATGTATATCGTGATTGCCATAACAGGTGTGTGACAGGTATAGAACTTTACAAAGGAGGAAAACTGCTGAGCCTGGGTGTCTCGTGCTTTCCAAGAGAGGTAACCCTGATGGGACTTTTACACAATATACAGGGAATTGCCAAATATGCAAGGAGGGATCATGAACAAATAAATGCAAGTCTCAGAGGCCAGAGGCATCATGATGGCTTCAGAAAACGACAAGTCATCTAGTACTGCTGCTTCAGAAAGTGTGAAGGATGTTAACCAGAAGAGGTAAACAGGGGCTGGCCCACCCACAGCTTCATAGGCCATGCCAAGAACTTTTGATTGAATTCTGTAGGTAATAGGGGCTACTGAAAGGTTTTCTTAAAGGCGACTGATCAGGAGCTCTTTGCTTAGTCCAGTTAAGACATGACAGAGCTAGAATGAATGGCATTAGCAATGACAAAGGAAAAGATGGAATTTATACATATATGTAGGGTATAAAATGGACAGATCTCAGTGTCTGATTAGAAGCTTGAGCTGAGGTGTGGTAGGGGTAAAGGAGAGAAAAGTAGAGCATGATTCCCAGGTGGAACTTGTCTTGGGTGGAACTCAGTTCACCCTTGGTGTCTACTCCTCACAAGGAGGGGTGAGGCAAGGAATGGCTCCAGGACAAATAGGCTATGATCTGACATTTTGAACCTAGTCTTTCTGGGGACACAGAGGGATAGCTCCAGTGTTAGCAAGAGGCTGTAGGAACAAAGATCATTACAAAAACCCAAGTTTGCTTGCTATGAAAGACACTTAATGCTAATAGCCACAACTTCCCAAACATCTTTAAACTCAGACTTCTTTGACAGGTTTGAAGCCCTATCGTCCATCCATCTCATGTATAAAAGGAAACAATAATGTAAACTTTTTTAAAAGATAAATTTGGGGGGCACCTGGGTGCCTCAGTCAGTTAAGCATCTGACTTTTGATCTCAGCTCAGGTCTTTTTTTTTTCTTTTAAGATTTAATTTATTTATTTGAGAGAGAGAGAGCACAAGCAGGGAGGAAGGGCAGAGGGAGAAGCAGGCTCTGAGCTGAGCAGAGAGCCCAATGTGGGGTTTGATCCCAGGACCTTGATATCATAACCTGAGCCAAAGACAGATGCTTAACCAACTGAGCCGCCCAGGAGCCCCTCAGCTCAGGTCATGACTTTTTTTAGAAGATTTTATTTCTTTATTTGACAGAGAGAGAGCACATGCACACGCACATAAACAGAGGGAGCTGCAGAGGGAGAGGGAGAAGCAGGGAGCCAGCAGCTGGTTCCATCCCAGGACCCTGGGATCATGACCTGAACCCAAGGCAGATGGTTAATCAACTGAGTCACCCAGGTGCCGCTCAAAATCTATGATTTTGTTATACAGTAGCTCTTGTGGTGAGCAAATAAATGTTAATGCTTCTACCAAAGGTGATTAACATAAAAACTATAAGCAGGAAGCATTGTATAATTCTAATAAAACCAGAAATTTCCTCAAACTCCAAAAACAGTTGAATTAGACTTTTTTTTAACACGGGAAATATTATTACAAAATTGAGTCTGTGGGTTATAGTGCTTCTAAAACAAAACAAACAACAGCAACAAAACCCTCAAAAGCCATTGCCACATGGTTCTCAAAGTTTTCTGCCTCAACTCTATTCACATATGCAACCAATACATTTTGCCGATAATACATATTCACTCAAAAAATAAACTGAATTCTTTCTACGTGCAAAGCACATGCATCTTTATTTAAGTATACAGAAGTAAATACAACTGACAAGGCCCCATAGAGATTAAAGCTTCCTGGTGGTGGAGATAAATAGTAAATTAGCAATATAAATGTAAATAGGATAACGGGTAAAAGATGTAAAATGGTGTGTCTGCCATCTTGTTCTTTCCACCACCGACCCCCAGGCCCAGTCCCAGCTTTTTTCACATGCTAAGATAAAGATGCCCACGTTGCCCCGGGAGCTATTTGGCTTATTATGCCAATGGAGGTACCAGGCAAGACAGTAGAAACAAAGAAAAACTACAAAATCCAAAGATGTTAATGACAGAGTAAAAATAACAGAGCTGCTTCTGAGAGAAAAAGAATCACTATTATAAAAGAGAAAACAGCTTTAGTTACCTGCATTTTGAGCCACCTTTGTTGGCCATGATGGAGTATGGGGATTTATCCCCATGCAGAAGTAAGTAGAAAAATGGACAAAACATATGAAACAATGGCTTTGTGTTTTCTCAAGAGGAGGTGGTAAAACTTGTCATTGTTTTTTATGGAATGCCAGATTGTGTTATAATTGGGCAGTATCATTAGAGATTTGGGGCCTAAAGTACAGTACTCATCCGGCCTCAAGCAAAACTCCTCATATTTGTGCAGAGAGCACCTTTACTCTGACAGAAAGAATACTGCGATTACCCAGTCCAGAAGTACAAAGTGACCATTCTTAGATATTAACATGGAGCCAGAGGGAAAGGATGGATGGACATTACCCTAAGAATGCTTGATGGGTTCACCAAACTGAGGAAGCTGAACAAACCAGTAATCTACTAGTAACCCATCTTCCAAGGACATCATATTTCTTAAGAAATTATGGTCCCTGGATGGAGAAGAAACTCAATGACTACAGACTGAGAGTGCCTTAAGGTCTTTGCCATGTTCCAACCACTGAGATCAGATCCTCTGGAGATTCAGCTGTTGCTATGGGATAACTGGCTAAGCACACTTCAAATGAGAATGCTACTTGAAATTTGAGAAAGCTGGCCAAGCAATCTAGTAAGTACTGGGACTGAGAAAAAAGCTGAGTCATTTTTGGAGAAATGCCACAGAAATGGTGCTAAAATGGTTGGAAGCAACAGAGAGAAATACCACTCCCTAAGCATGGTCCAAGCTGGCCACTAGGCGTGATGCATGTAGTCCAAATGCCCAGGACCTCTACAGCTGCAGCAGACACCTTCAGAGTCCTATAAAGGGTGAGCCAAGAAGTGGAGAAGACCTGGAATTCACAAAGCGAATTTATACACCTGAGCCAAAGTGCCCAAGTCAGAGGTGACAAGCTGGTCACATTTGACCACTAAAATATGTTATTTGGTTTGCACAGTGCTGTAGAAATCAGAAAATTTCTCATAAAAATTTAGATTTCTGGCTTCTCTAGTAAGCTTGGAAATCTGCAAACACTGAATAAAGGCAGCCTCCTTTCTTTACTGGAGTATGTACCCTCCCGTCACCTCGGTCCCCACCTTTCCCTATGACCTTACATACAGTGTAGTGGATATCCTTCCCTACTTCCTCCTTTCAAATAAATCGGTTTTCTTTGAGGCAGTGATGAACCCAGCCCCCAGCAAAGTATTCACTTTTGAAAACATCCTTTTGCAGCTAAGGGTGGCCATGTGACAAAGTTCTGGCCAGTGAAACATAAACGGAATACTTCTGAAGATTATAAGAAGGCTTTACTTTTCCTCATTAAAAAAAAAAGGTACACCCTATGCCTCCTTCTTCTGAACGTGAACAAAAATGTGATAAATGTTGCTGAAGCAGCCATTTTGTCAAGTGAATAAAACCAGCTTGTAGAACTTAGTCCTGAGGTCTGGCGTATACTTGGAGAGATTCAAGTGAGGTGATTATATGTCAGCTCTCTGCATTCAGGCCCTCAACAAGCAAGGGCAGGAGAAGCAGAAGGGGCCTGGAGATTGAACTGGGGAATGCACTTTCTGGTAATTAGAGTGTAGTAGTTTCACACAGTGCTTCCTCTTTGACCACTCAGACATCATTCCTTCAGCATTTTAGAGATCCTGCCTTCTTACTTAGGTAGGATAATGAGTCTCTGGAAAGAAAGAGGATAAACTCCTCACTGTCACATTTTCCCCCTGGAAAGTTCCAAACTCTGTTTCATCTGGCATCATTAAGTATTCGGATTTTTATTCAGAATCGATTTTCATTTTTCTTAATGTATTCATGATTCTATCTTGTTATTAGGCATAATTTTTGTAAATGTCATGGTCACTTTATCAGTAGAAACTGGATTTTTCCATAAGATATAGAGGTGAAAAAAAATGGCATACAGCGAAATTTATTTCTATCTTACATAAAAGTGTGAAGTTAGGAATCCTCAGGGATTCGGGCTCTTTTCAGCTCACCACTCTGCCATTCTAAGATGAAGTCATACTCTGTGAGGTTCGAAATGGCAGCCTTTGCATCCATGGTTCAGTCAGCAGGACGGAGGAAGGATGAAGAAGTGTGGATTAAAGGCACATAATAGTTGTCTTTTAAAGAAGGTTCCCAAAAGCTACCACAAGACACTTCTGTTTACATCTCATTGGCTAGAACTTGATCACATGACGCAAGGGAAGCTGGTAGAGTCATTATTTTTATAGTCATAGTGGCTAGCTAAATAAATTAGTAATAATGGAAGAAGTGGAAAATGCTGAGAGATAACTATCAATGCTGCTACAGAAAGTTACAGAAATTGCCCATTAAAATCTTGCCTATCTACAAATATATACAAGAATTAATCTATCTCTTATTCAAACCACTGGGTAACTCAAAACAAGATACTATTTTTAATATACAATTGTCATTAATATCTTTTACTAAATATACATTCGGACTTTCTAATGTTGTATTATGGAAAAAAATATTTACTAAAAATTAAAGTGAAAAAATGGCAGTAGATTGTTCTACTGAGCAACAGTTATTTATCAACCTTTCTGATCTGTGTCGAACTTAGAGAAGGAAAGTGTTTCAGTGTAGTTTTAATTTTATTTGTTTTTTAAAATCAGCCCACTAAATATCACTTACAACTTATATTAATTCATTTAGAACTTCCTTTCTAAGATTTTAAAAAATAAGGCACAGCCACAGACTTGAATTTCATTTCCACAGGAGTTCATTCATTCTGCGTACATACCTCATAAGTTTACTGTCTGTTATCCCTGTTTCCAAATGTTTTAAGTCTGCTGTTTGTTTGTATTTTCTGAAAAGATGTTCTTTATTTGGCATGACTACTCTAATTTTAAGAAGACAATAATATCTAGCTTTAACAGATTTCTCTATATAGTCCTTAGCATATAAAACCAGTAAAAGTGAAATTACCTGTAACGAGTATATGTATTCATTCATTCTTATTAGTTACATAATAATAGTACACATGAACATATGAACATACTATTCTCTTTTAATCTAATGTAGAAGACCACATGTACATATAATATAAAAAGTATGGCATAGAAATATATTTAAGTGTATCAGAATGATTGTGTAAGTATGCCAAATATCTCACTAAATCAGAATTGGTTTGGTCTGCTTTATTATAAATTTCAACTATATAAAGAAATTTCAGATTAATTAATTAGAACTACTTGGATTAACAGCATAGACAATATTGTAAATTCTTTAATAAAAGGTTAAACCTAATTTCATAAGCACATTATTGACAGAAGCAACTAATAACATAAATTTGTGAGTGTTTAAAACTACTATATATACTGCCTTAAATGAAAGATATATAAAATTTGGTACCTAGGTTTATCAGTTATGATATAGGAAAATCCATTGTTTAAAAGCACCTCAAAGGGACTGTGGCTCTCCTCCGTGTCCGGCTGGGTTACGGCCATCTCGGACTCGGCTTCGGACTCCGACCGGGAGCCGCACACCAGGTCCCGCTCCGGCAGCTCGGCGCTGGCCAGGATGACCCTGTAGTAGGCGAAAGAGATTCCCAGCTTTCTATCTCCGCTCTAACCAAGTAGCACAAGCTCGGTGGCTTCAAACAACACACATTTATTTTCTCCGTGTTGTAGGCCAGAAGTTGTGTGGGTCTGGCTGATTTCTCTGCTGGGAGGCTCCCCAGGCAGAAATGCAAGTGTAGGCAGGGCCGCTAGCCTTGCCGGGAGAGGCGGCAGAATCTTTCCAGATCCCCGGCAGAATTCAGCTCCGTGGGGCCGGACAATGCATCGCCATCCCTTTGCTACTGTTGACCAGTGGCTCTCAGTTTCTACAGGCTTCCTTCCTTCCTGACTTCACAGCCAGGGACGCTGCCCCTGGGTGGCTCAGTTGTTGAGCGTCTGCCTTCGGCTCAGGGCGTGATCCCGGAGTCCTGGGATGGAACCCCACATCAGGCTCCTCTGCTATGAGCCTGCTTCTTCCTCTCCCACTCCCCTGTTTGTGTTCCCTCTCTCGCTGGCTCTCTCTCTCTGTCAAATAAATAAAATCTTTAAAAAATAAATAAATAAAAGCACCTCAAAGAAATAGAAGTTGATTTCTATCTCCCATAGTAGTGCCACAAAGTCACTCAGATTTCCTCTGTCTTATTGCTCCATCATTCCATAGGGTATTCCTTTTGGCAGCATAGTAAAAACTGACTCATCAGAATCATGTCTACATTCTAACTTCAAGAAGTAGGGGAGAATCAGAAATGGAAAGCAAGCAATTTCCTTTTTACGCGACATGACCCTGAAGTTGTGCACATCACTGCTGCTCTCCTCTTGTGGTGTAGAATTTAGTTGCCTCCCCACATCTGCAAGAGAGACATGTGCCCAGCTGAAACTCAAGGGTCCTTCGCAGTCTCTGCTTTACCTAATCGACTCATTAGACCGATGTCAGGTGAATAAGGTAATGAACGTCTATTGTAGAATATCAGATCATAAGCATATTTGACCTCTCATATCAATTAATAAAATTATTAATTGAGTATTAAAAGAGTTTTTGTCCTTGATCTACTATTATTTCAAGAAAGTTGGAGATTGAGTCCTATAACACTATTTATCAACATGTAGGAAATATCCAAATTTGGTTGCTAAGTTACCATTTTATTTACTAGAACTTAAAAATCTAATTGAATTAAGTAACCTTTAACAAGAGACAAGAAACTTCTTATGTAAATTTAAAGTAACCTAAATGAATTCCAAATGATGACTGTGTTTTTAAACCAGTTAAGAAGACAGTGCTTAAAGGATAAAAAATTATTGAAAAAATAAATATAAATCATAATTTTATTTGAATATAATTATTTTCCTATTTCTACTGATTCTCATAGACTTGGTAATCTTTTCTGACAAGCCCCACAAGAAGATATACATATACGAAGTATGGATTCATTGGCATTCTCATTTCATATTACAATTAAAAAAGATGTGCATCACAATGATTTTAACAGAGCAGACTGGGGTTTCCTCCCTCCTGCTTCCTTCACATGTGTTCATTGGGAGAAAACAAAACCATTCCAGGCATGTATACCACTGAAGTTATCGAAGGAACGAAGGAAGGAAGGAAGGAAGGAAGGAAGGAAGGAAGGAAGGAAGGAAGGAAGGAGGGAAGGAAGAGGGAGAAGGGAGGGGAGGGGAGAGGAGGGGAGAGAGGGAAGGATGGAGGGAGGGAGGGATAGGGAAGGAATGAGGGAGGGAAGGGAAGGGAAGGGAAGGGAAGGGAAGGGAAGGGAAGGGAAGGGAAGGGAAATGGAAGCAAAAGAAAGGAAAAGAAAACATGATAGAATTTGATGAGATGTCAGGAACAGAGAAATATCCTTCCCAGACTTTCCAGCCTTATGTTCTCTAGTCACTTAGCAAAGATCTGCTGACCATCTACCCTGTGTTAGATGCCATGCTAAGCAGTGGCACACCTTAGAGGAGGCATAGTTTATGCTTGCTAAATGTTCACAGTCTTCCAGTAAAGAAAAATAAGTACATGGGCTCTTTCATCTCTATGTGATGTAGATTAAGCATATTTTGAGGCTTTTACCATAGTGTCCTCATTGTGATTAATTATCCTTCCCTCCCTTTTATAAAAAAGTATTTAGAAGACTCTTCTGGGCAAGGCACCTGGCTGTTTCAGTCAGTAGAGCATGTAAGTCTTGATCTCGGGGTTGTGAATTCCAGCCCCATGTTGGTGGTAGAATTCTTTTCTGGGAAATCTTATCAACCCAAGAGAAAAGCCTAAAGATATCACTCCAGATTTCCTAATGAAATGGCCCATTCAGGTCTCCATACACTAAAATGCGCTATTTACATGCCCTGCCCACATGCACACGGCATCCATCCAGTCAGCTGTATAGATCCCCTTGTTTAAATATGGGGAGACAGCCAAAGATCACCAGACATCTGAGAAGTGGCTGGTGGTGGGGGGTATACAAGATGGGGTGCAAGAGAGACAGGACCATTACAACTGAGAGGGACAGAAATATAGGACTTACACTATTGTATAAAACTGTTAACATATTTCCTGTTTGAAGATCCAATCAATGTTCTTACAACAGGGATCAGCAAATTACAGCCCATTAACCAAATCCAATCTATCCACCCACAGATTTTGTAAGTAAATTTTTATGGAAACATTGCCATGCCCATCATTTACATATTACCTAAGGCTGCATTCACATGACAATGGTAAAGTTGAAGAGTTGAGATGGAGACCATTTGATGCACAACACCTAAAGTATCTACTGTCTGGCCCTTGATAGGCAAGTTTGCAGACCTCTTTTCTACAAAGTAGATCATTTGAATGGTCTCTTTGATCAATCATTCCATTTTATTTCTAGTGCCAGCTATATGAAGGGAGAAACAAAGGTGATTAAGACATGGATCCTATCCTCAAGCAACTTACGATTTAGCAGGAAGAGATAACATTTATCTAAATATAAATATATATAAAAATATAAATAGATATAAATATGTACATATAAAGCCACCTGAGGGAGTAGACAGCGCAAATGCTATGCAGGATACAGATAAGATGATGTTGTGGAGAGACAAGCAAATATTTACATAGCACAGGGACTCAACCAGCACTCCTAAAGTACATGATATTTGAGAGGAACTTAAAGATTAGATATGTCCTTGAAGTCTTTACCTTCTTTTATGCCCCCCCTTTTTTTTTTTTAGAGAGAGAGTGCACTTGTGCAAGAGTTGGGCAGGCGTTGGGAGGGAGGGGCAAAGGGAGAAGGAGAGAGAAAATCCCAAGCAGGCTCCACACTCAGCACAGAGCCCTATGTGGGGCTCAGTCTCACGATGCTGAGATCATGACCTGAACTGAAATCAAGAGTAGGACACTCAACCAGCTGAGCCACCCAGGCACCCTTCTTTTATGCCCTTTAAAGTGCTTTAGATATTTACTTGAAACTATAGATTTTTAATTCAGATGTTTAAGTAATAATAATAAATGTGTCTTATTTAAATATCATCTTTAATACAAGCTATTTGTATTATAATTTTATTTAACTTCATTTCTATTTAATTCTTATTGTCAAAGACCTTGAAAATTTTGTCTAAAGAAACTAACAATGAAATCACATAATGTTCTCTACATTACTTTGATTTGGGTAGGTACCATTTATTATGATATATAGTATGGCAGGGAAGAAAGAATAGGTCAAAGTAATTATAGTCAAGCTGTCTTCTAATTAAAAGGGTACCTTTGGCTGTCTGACATGAATCTAATTGCACAAAACATGTCATTCATTATTGGTGGTATAAAAAATATTTTTTTAAAGAACACTGTAGTTCTATGGCAACAGAAGACTAACATCTTATTTTCAATGGTGCAAGTCTTAAATTGTATTAGAAGTGGAGATGAAGATCTCTTCTGGGCTCCGTATACACAGGTAAGCTGAGGCTGTTCACCCACATCAGTCTGGAATGATGGTTTACCACCTTCCTATGAAAGACTACTGCAGCTTCATAATAGAGAAAACAACCTTCTCTTGGGAGTGGAGCCCCAGCTCTTACCTCAAGATTCCTGCTACCACCTCACTGGCTTCAAGCACTGACCACCATTAATAACCAAAAGCACAGAAGGGGAAAAAAGTCTGAAAATTCACCAAGGCTTGATTAAAGACTAGAATAACAAGGAAGTACACACAGAGTATCACATGGGGCGCCTGGGTGGTTCATTTGGTTGAGCATCTGACTCTTGGTTTCAGCTCAGGTCACAATCTCACGGGTTATGAGATGGAGCCCCATGTCGGACTCCACACTCAGCGGGAAATCTGCTCCAAGACTCTCCCTCTGCCCCTCCTCCCACTCACACAGGCACACACACGTTCTCTGTCTCTCTCTCTCTCTCAAATAAATAAATAAATCTTAAAAAAACACACACACAGAATATCCATAAAACTAACTAAATAACAGCTTAGCAGGACACCGAGACACAGTGCCATCCTCATGTACTTCTAGAGGGAAGATGGAACTACAGTCCCAAATTTACTTCCTTCAACTCTCTCCCACACCTGTTTCCTTTTTCTCCAAACTTCTGAGATGCAATCATTTCGTCATGAGAGAATTTCCTCACTATTGTGTCCAAGATGGATACAAATCAATGATTTTTAATTAAAATACAATTTGAATAGTTATTATAATATGCTATATGACAATATTCCCCAGTATTGCTATGCTGTGATCCTGGAAAAGGCATTATTAAGCCAGCTCAAAAAGTAAGCTGTAATCTCAGAAACAAAATAATAATTCTTCAGTGTCTGTCAAGGAATTAGCATTAAATCAATCGCGTACATGACCAACTGGATGTATTTAAAGGGGTACTGCTGGTGCGAAGTGTTGCCTGCTCAGTGTTCTTTCTGTATTGCCTGACTGAGCCTCTCAGGTCAGTGTTTTCTTCTTTAGTGTTTACTAATGGAATTCCAGCACTTTGCCTTGAAACTGGAGAACATTTGAATTCCCACTAAGAAAATTTTTCAAATGATAATAAGAATATATTATTCTCTCTTCCTCTACAGTTGCAGAAATGGAGACTAGTTTTGTGACACAAAACTGAACTTACAAATGTAATTTCTAACAAATAAATCTAAAACACCGGGCCTTCAGAGATAATTGCTATGCCCTGTAAAAGTAACCTCTAACATCTAAAAAAATCTATAACTGTAGTTGATTGTCAGGAATTGTTTTCCAGGTGCTAATATTTAAACAAACTCTTCTCTGTTTGCCCAGGAATTTCCCCGTTTCAGCATCAGAAGGCCCATATCCCAGGAAAACTCTCTGTCCCAGGAAAACCCAGATGGTTGGCCAAAGTAATCGGCATCTTTGTGTTTTAGAAGGTATAAATGCAAGCTAATATTCTTTGTAAAGTCAGAAGAGGATTATTGACACTTAGTTCTTCTTTCTCAAGCAGGAAGATTTTAAAACCAATCACTGCAGTATTTCTTACTTAGATGAAGAGGTTAAGAATCCGTGCTTCACTTAATAATGCAAGCAACTGTAAACTATAAGCTTCTGTGATACATGTAAATAAATCAACAAGCTCTGAGCACTAAATGGGCATACATTTTTGTGCTCAAATACTCACAACAAAAGGAAACTTGTTATATAAGTCTACAATGTAATAAAATAGATTTATGATTAATTTTAAACTGCTAATTAGTAATAATTATGGTGTTTACTTAGAATTTAGTGGAACTTTGAGAAGAATGGATTAATGGACTCAATAAATTTCAAAATTTTTTAAAAATTTTATTTTTAATTTTAAAATTCACCAGGCGGCTCAGTCAGTTAAGGATCTGATTCTTGATTTCAGGTCAGGTCATGATCTCAGGGTCATGAGATGGAGCCCCACATTGGGTTCCATGCTCAGTGGGGAGTCTGCTGGAGATTCTCTCTCCCTCCCTCTCTCTCTCTCTCCCTCTGCCCTTCCCTGCTCACATTTTCTCTCTCTCTCAAATAAATAATCTTTAAAAAATAAAATAGAATTTTAAAAATGCCTCACCTTGACTGAAGCCTGTAGCACTAGATTAGAATCAGAGACATCAGTATGAACTCATGTTTAACTTAATGTAAATACAAATAGATGGATACAAAAACAAGTATAGACATGTGTGTACTGGTGGGTTAGGATGCTACATACATTACCTCACTTGGTCTGCAGAGAGGGCCTAGAAGCAATGACAATCCAGTAGCAGTCACCACATCCAGTTCCTGAACTTGAACCCACAAACGAATGTAAAAGAGCTTTCGGTAACCAGAGCTGGAATAAGTTGAGCAACAAAATAAATAACATAGTATGGGATCATAACTTAGAATATAATATAAATATGAGATTACACTAAGTTTTTAGTAAAAGAATAATAGAAATGGCTGAAAAAGAGAGTGGACATAAGCAACAAATATTTCCAAAAAAATTACAGAAAAAGGAAAGCAGTTCTGGCAATTGATTAATGAAGATGGAAACAAACATAGACCACATCTCTCATAGAAGGAATACAAACAAGAAGACTGACAGCTTCCCCCATCAAATCCTGAGCATGCTCAATCCTTGAAGATGTCAGATGTAGAATAATGTAGAGTTGAAAGACAGGGCTGGAACAAGGGCTTTGGTTACAAGTTTGTATGTAAAATACTGATTTCCAGGGTGCCTGGGTGGCTCAGTCGTTAAGCGTCTGCCTTTGGCTCAGGGCGTGATCCTGGCGTTCTGGGATCAAGCCCCACATCAGGCTCCTCCGCTATGAGCCTGCTTCTTCCTCTCCCACTCCCCCTGCTTGTGTTCCCTCTCTCGCTGGCTGTCTATCTCTGTCAAATAAATAAATAAAATCTTTTTAAAAAATACTGAATTCCTCCATTACCTTCCACACCCTAGATGTAAAATCCTGGGAACTAGGTGCCCATTCACCAGAGGGTCCCGGCTCTAGGAAAACTGAGAGGTTTCAGAGAAGAGATATCTCTGAGACCATAGATAAAATCCTCAGGTATAGTCGAAAGATTTGGCATCTATAAAACGAGAATTAGATACTGGTTCTCCCACCTAATAGGAGCTTCAGAGGTGAAAAAGAAGAATTGGAAGATGCAAATTATCAGAGAAATAATACTAGAGAAATTCCCAGAAATTGAAACACAAGTTTTTATATTGAAAATTCCCACTGAGTGTCCAACATACTGAAAGAAAAACAAAGCAAAACAAAGAGATGTAGGGAACATTATTAGAAATTCTGTTACACCAAATCTGAATAACACAAATGAGAAAATACAGGTTATCAACAAAGAGTAAGAATAGCATGAAGTTTCTCTTTGGTAACCCGGTGTGCTAGAGGATGGTAGACCAAAACCTTCAAAAATATGAGAGAAATTGATTGTCAGCAATTAATTTTCCATTCTGCAAAATTATCAGTCAAGTGTGAGGTAAAATAAAGATGTTTTTGTTAAATGCATGCATTCAAATAAATTCTCCTCAGGCCCATCTTTTCTAAGAATTCTACTCAACAACATGCTCCAACAAAATAATAAGCTAACCATGAAAAAGAGAGTTAAGAAAACCTGATATGGTAGATTCAACCTGAAAAATGGTGGAGAGTCCCCAAATGACAGCTAAATAACATGTCTGGGGAACTGTCAAGCCAGCAGTTAAGAGCAAAGGAAGACAGGACCTCAAGTTGACTCCAAGGCCTTCAAGGAATAAAGGGTAGGAAGACAATTAGAGAACAAAATATGGTAGAATATTCAGAAAAATTAAAGGTATGTAGACGGAATTTGGCCAAAAGAAAAAAGAGTACCTCAAAAAATTTTAAACTATACAATAATGAATATATTCATATAAGCAGTGGTTTCTGATAACTTACATTAGCAATATATCTATATTGGGAAGATTGGAGGAGAGGAGGTGAGTGTCCCAAAATTGATAAATCCTCACCAATCAAAACAGGAAGTCAATAAGGAATCTCTCAACTTGATTACTAAGAATATAATAGTATAAACATATCATTGTAAGTAAGGACATAACCACTGAAAATAGAGCAAACAAAAGCATTAAAAATGATTGCTTCTTAAAAGTAAGAGGGGCACCTGGATGGTGGAGTCAGTTGATCGGCTGACTCTTGGTTTTGGCTCAGGTCATGATCTCAGGGTAGTGAGACTGAGTTTCACTTTGGGCTCCGGGCTCAGTGCAGAGTCTGCTTAAGACATTCTCTCCCTCTCCCTCTGCCCCCCCCTCAAATAAGTAAATAAATCTATTTTTAAAAGGGGGGTGTGCTGGGTGGCTCAGTTGGTTAAGCATCAGACTCTTGATTTCAGCTCAGGTCATGATCTCAGGTTCCTGGGATCAAGTCACACATTGGGCTCCCCACTCAGTGAGGAGTCTACTTGTGGATTCTCTCTCTCCCTCTCCCTGCACTTTCTCTCTCTCTCTCTCTCAAATAAACAAATAGATCTTTTTAAAAAAGTTCTCATCACAAAAAAAAAATTGTAACTATGTGAGATGATAAGTATACTTATTGTGGTAATCATTTCACAATATGTACATTTATCAAATCACTGTCTTGTACATCTAAAATTAATACAATGTAATAGTCAATTATATCTCAAAGTTTTAAAAAAATGACTTTCTTAGTGGGGGTGGTAATGGGCAGTGGAATGTGGATTTTTATTAAAAGTAATTTAGTATATGTTTCATGTTAAATGTTTGTATTTAAAAAATTAGAATATTGGAAACTTCACATTTTAAAAATCAGAGAAATAATACTAGAGAATTTCCCAGAGATGAGCAGTAGATATGTCTCTATTGACAATGCCCTCCCTATGTCCAGCACCTGGTAACATACATGTGCCAGGTTAGATAATTGTGAAATTTTGGATATCTTTTCTTTGTTTTTCAACAGATATTTTTCAATAGATATTTTTCCTGAGCATCTAGCAGGTACCAAGCACCAATCTAGGTCTGGAGCTATAGTAATGATCAAAACCAAATTTTTACTCAATGGAACTCATTTGGGGGATGGGGGGAGTTGGCAATATAACGACTGAATATAGAAAGTGTCAGGGGATGGTAAGTTCTTAGAATGAAAATCATGGGAGTCAAATATAGTAATTTCATGGTAAATTTTGAATGAATTAAACTATCAAACCTCATAATATTTTCCCAAACCTGAGATTCCAGCTACTTAAAAGTTGAAAGAATAAACCAATAATTACCTATATACTATTCTCCTAAATTCATCAATTCTTGACAATTTTCTGCATTTGCTTCCTCTTTCTCTCCAGGTAGAGACAGAGAGAAAGAGAGACTGTTTTACATTATTTAACTTTTTACTGAGCCATTTGAAAATGAGTTGTAAGCATCGTGACTTTACCCCTATTTCAGCATGCATCCCTTAAGAATACAAATATTATTTTACCTAACTCCAACACAATTATTTCACCTAAGAAAATTAATGAGGTATGCTTGTTGCTGCTGGGGTCTAATTGCTTCTTAGACGTTAATGAAGACAGCAAAGAATACATATACACAATTTGTTCATACTGTTATCTCCAATTCAAACCCAACATCCAATGTTCTTCCTTAACTTTTCACATTCCATTTTTGTAAGTTCCTTCTCCTACATGAAAAAGCCTGTTTCCCCCCAAAATGTATGTATTCACTCATTCACTGTCTACTATGCAAACAAGACGGAGAGTTGGAACCCCAATATCACCAAGTACAACAAACCCAGTAAGAAGAGTTCAAATGTGGTTTGTAATTGTTTTTGTCCTTGAAATATATTCTTCTAAGTGTATATGGTCAAAGTACTATATTCAGTTACTTTGATTAATTCCTTTTTCTATGTAATTATGATATCAACTTTATACACAATGAAGATTTTTTGTATTTGTATTAAGTTTTAGTATTTGCTTTTTATTTCATCCTTTTTAGTTGCTTGTTTTTGAATATATAAAATATTTACATGAATGTGTAAAATATTCCAAAAGTCAACACTATTTAAAGGTATGTTCAGAGAAGTCTCGTTCCCAGCCCTACCCCTTCCTCAGTTCTCACCCACCTGCTTATGTAATCACTTTCATTACTCTCTAGGTTGTCACTTCTATGTTTCTTTTTTGAAAAACTAGGCAATGTGTGTCTATGTGCTCTTATTTATTTATTCTTTATTACACAAAAGCCAGTTCACTGCATACCTGTTGGTACTTTGCTTTATTTAATGATATATTCTGGAAATCATCCCATATAGTTACATAAAGATCTAATTTGTCACTTTTACAATGGCAAATTACACCATTTTATGGCTGCTCAACTAATCAAAGCGTGGGTATCTAGATTGTTTTCAGTATTTTACTAATGCAAGTTATTTTGCCACGGGTAGTTTGGGGTATTTTTGTATTGTACTTGTAAGGTGTATCTTCAGGGGCTTACCACTACATTTAGTTTTTGGAATAATGGCTGGTTAAATGTTAGAGAAATACTGTGATAGTTGTCTATACAATATTCAATTTCTCCTACCTAATAACAGAATCCTGGTTTAATTACAAGCTTCGGTATACCAACTGAAAGACTATATTCCCTACTCACTATTAAGGACATAAACTCAACAAGGAGGGGATTTTGTTGTCCTTTTGTCCTCTACATTATTTCTGTCTAAAACTTGAACAAAATGTCTGGAACCCCAGTTGCCACTTTGCACCATGAGGCAACCTCGAAAGTTGGAATCTAAGTACAAAGGATGGGATAGAAGAGAAATAGTACACTGAGTTCCGGTTCTAAATTACCTGCCTCCAGACTTCTTTAACATGAAAGAGAAATAAATTTCTTACATTGCTTGAGCTAGTTGTTGGAATTTTTCTTATAAATAGCCAAATAAAATCTTAGTGATTCAGAAACTGGTAATTGAAAGTGGAATGCTACTAAGCCGAAGAATGTCAAGAGTTAGTGGAGGAATAGCAGCTAAGAAGCTGGTGATCCTTACGATGAGGTAGCAAAATACTTAGTCAAATGCTTGCCTCTGTACTTTGGAAGAATGTCCATGTTCTGCTAGAGACTCCAGTGTTAGGGAAATAGTTGGAATATTCATAGTGATCCACATATGGGCTCTTATCTGGCACTTTTAGTAAAGTCTACAAGGGAGAAACAAACTCAGATCAGAGTTACCAAGCCTATAAACTGAGATTAAAGGAAACACTGTTTTAGGGAGGGAGATGTTCTCTGCCTGAGGTCTGCAATCTAGGCTGAATGAGAGACTCACAGTTCGAAGCTTCCAAGGTATAAAAGCAATCACTGCTTCTGTACTCTCAACCAGCGCAGTCATAAGAGGTGTCTGTAAAACTGCAGCCTTAACAGGATTTAAGATGGAGGGTGCATCTGTTGACAATGATGACAATGACAAGACTGAGAGTGCAGCTTCCTACTAGAACCATTATTTCAATGAGCCTTGAATTGAAAGTGTTGGCCAAAAGTAAAAGTTGAAAGTCTTCAGGCTTTAGAATTATGTATCTACAAGAGAGATAGAGTAGTACCATCATTTTTGGAATAGGAATAAGGCCACTGCAGCAGCCCCAGACTATGACCATGAAAACTGTCCCTGTCTCCTTGACTTCTATCTTCCAGAGGAAAACCAGCTGCTACTAATGCTCAAGAGTTTACCTTAAAGCAGTTGTATCAGATATGCTGCATGGAAGGAAATCCGTTACTGGCTTTCTTCCTTCTAAGACAAGAAAGAGGTCAGGAGGTCTAGCTGCTATTAGATGCACTAACAAGTTCACTACATCAGAACATTCTTCCAGCTGGGTCCTGTTGACCAGTACAGTGTTATCTCATAATCCCGGATTCCTTTTGAGCCAAAAGACTTGAATGCTGGTCTTTGACTCTTTTCAGGGGAAGGAAAAAACATCTGTTTTTTTCCTTCCCTTGATTAAAATCTGCTTTGCCTTTTTACAAATAAATCCTCTAGGTGAGATCATCGCAAGGCTAAATTGAAGGGATATCTCTTACAGACTTTATGAAGGAGGTGCAACTTGAAGAATGGCTAGAACTTAAATTACCTGTTACTTATTTCAAGCATAATAAACAACATGCCCAAAGGTTGGGGGAGAGAAGGCTCGGGCCTGTCCGAACTACAGTGAACTGGTTTGGCTGAAGCTTTAGTCACAGGCAAGGAGATATATTTGGACAGGGCCTTGAAGGCAAAGCTAAGACATTTGGACTTTGTCCTGTAGTTGACAAGGATTCCTAGAAAACACTGAATGCTGTTTGCAAACACTGTTTTCATACAATTGAATAGAGCAATGCCCAAAGCTAAATCATGGAGTCACTGAAGGACCCATGCAAAACTGCACAAGTTCAACTGAGGACAGTTAATAAGCCAAATGGAGTAAACTGGTGGTTAAACCAGAAAGCCCCTCTTGTGCTCACCAGCACAGGCAGCAATGACAGGGCAGAAATGAGGCCAACTCTGCTCATTTGGAAAAACTCTTCCATTCGAATCTCTACAGAATCAGACTAACGAATGTGGAGACTTAGGTAGCATATGATGTATTATCCTTGCCAATTGAGAACTTTTTAAATCTTTCTTTTTTCTCTCCATCATTACTTGATAGTTGGTCAGCATTGGAATTCATCTAGGAGCACCAAAACTCAGATTTGTGACTCATCCACCATCCACATTAAAATCTGTTCAAATACATGGCTAAGTGACTATTTACGAATGTGTTGGCAATGCCTAGCCAAATACAAAGACAGAAATTCTCCTGGGGCGCCTGGGTGGCTCAGTCATTAAGCGTCTGCCTTTGGCTCAGGGCCTGATCCCAGGGTCCTAGGATCGAGCCCCGCATCAGGCTCCCTGCTCCGCTGGGAGCCTGCTTCTTCTTCTCCCACTCCCCCTGCTTGTGTTCCCTCTCTCACTGGCTGTCTCTCTCTGTCAAATAAATAAATAAAATCTTTTTAAAAAAAAAGAAAGAAAGAAAGAAATTCTCCTAAGCTTACTAAGCAATCTTGAATTTTTTGCATCGATTTGCATTAGTTCTCTCTATAAGCCGTAATCAAAATAGGATACAAAACATTGCCTTTTGATCTCATTTATATCCAATAGTTGTGTCACTTCACTCTGACAGTGCACTATGATTTTTCTGACCTTGAGGAACACGGTGTAATCTCAGGGGACTTCAAGAACAGCCATTATACATTATGCCCACATCTGTGCAGTTATCTTGGCCACTGAACTGTCAGCTCCAGATTATAAATTTCATCTACCCATTCATGAAGCGGGGTCTCAGAGAGAGAGCATCAGGCCTGGCTTTAAAAAAGTATCAGAGGGGGACCTGGGTGGCTCAGTTGGTTAAGCCTCTGCCTTTGGCTCAGGTCATTGTCCCAGGGTCCTGGGACTGAGCTGGGTGGGCCCTGGACTTCCTGCTGAGCAGGGAGCCTGTTTCTGCCTCTCCCTCTGCCGCTCCCTCTGCTGTTCCCCCTACCTGTGCCCTCTCACTCTTGCTCTCTCTCAAATACATAAATAAATAAATAAAATATTCTCAAAAAATAAATTAGGGGCACCTGGGTGGCTCAATCCATTAAGTGTCTGCCTTCAGCTCAGGTCATGATCCCGGGGTCGTGAGACTGAGCCCCACATCAGTCTCCCGGCTCAGCAGAGAGTCTGCTTCTCTCTCTCTCCCTATGCCCCTCCTCCCTGTTTGTTCTCTCTCTCTCTCTCTCTCAGACAAATAAGTAAAATCTTAAAAAAATAATAATAAATAAAATAATTTTTAAAAAGGTATTGGAAAGCAAAAATGGATTCAAAGGTAAAAACAGTATTAAAAAATAACAAAACAAAAAATATACTATCAATGTCTCTCTAAACAACAGAATAAATTATTCTAACATGAATGCAAGAGGAATATTACTATTTGTTAGAGTTTTTCTTTCTCTCTCTCTTTCTCTCTGTTTATCTTTTTACCACTCTTCTATTTGGTATGGTACATCTTTTAAATTATGTCTTGCCAAGGGCAAAGATAGTTTTGTTGGTGCTTTCCCTCTGGAGAGAAAGCAAGGGTGAGTGTCATTTGAAGGTAGACAGCATCTTATTTGTTCTGTTGAAATCCTGGCGCACTGCAGAGACTTGATAAGAGCTTAAAAAATAAGGAAGAAATCTACTATCAGTTGTACCATCAAGATCAATGTCCATGCTTATACTGAGTAAAAAAATTTTAACTCCACAAACTCCAGAGTTTGTGTTCCTGTAGACACATGAAAACCCTTCTGAATCAGGCACTTGAGAGTTCTGATTATCTTTTTTTCCTCCATAAAATAATACTTCCTACTCCTAAGAGGAATGCAGAGACATCAAGCAGAAATTAACTAGACATTTTCTTTTTGGTTTAAAGATTTGTTTAAATTAATAATGTTGCCTAAATTATAGAACAGTTTCTTCAGTGAGATAGCATACTGCATTCATATGGAGACAAAGGTGATTGGTACAGAAAACCAGGAGCTCTTACTGGGTTACCTGATATTATGAGTTGAATCCTGTCCCCAGGAAGATATGTTGAAGTCCCAATTCCTTGTACCTGTGAACGTGATCTCATTCAGAAATAGGATCTTTGCAGATGTAATTCAGTTCAAGTGAGGTCATTAGAGTGGGCCCTACTCCAACATGACCATTCTCCTTGTAGGAAGAGGAAAATGCCACGTGAGGACAGAGACACAACAAGAACACCACGTGACAAAGAAGACAGAGATTGCACTGATACAGCTGGTAGTCGAGGAATGCCCAGGACTGCTGACCACACCAGAAGCTGGGAGAGGCAAGGAAGGATCTACCAGAGTCTGAGATGGAGCCTCACCCTGCCCAAACCTTGACTTTGAACTTCCACCCCCAAGAACTGTGAGAGAATACATTTCTGTTGTTTGAAGCTATCTATCTTGTGGTACTTTGTTCCAACATTCCAGGAAATTAATAGAACATATTGTATTAGAACAATGGCAGGAAATAGGAAGTCAAACTGGATTGGCAAAACCACAAAATTTGTCTCAGAAAATTTGGATTTGGGTCATGGTTCTGCCACAGCCCTCCTACCTGTATCTTATGGTCATTATTATATGCTAACAAACTATTTTTACCTGAATTACAAGATGATTATTTTAATCCTTAAACAAATTATAAAAGTCTATAATTCTGTGCAAGTGGTCCAAGAATTAAGAGTTGTACTAACCCTACTATCCCAGATTGCGAGGATAACTCTGATAAGTCCTACCAAACAACTGGATGCATCACTTTGATGCTTTATAAAGAATTTTGTATTTTGATACCACAGACTTTTAAAAATTTCTACTTTGTAAATTTTAAAACAGTGGTGAGAAAGTAAAGTGTTAATAACTGTAATGAAGAGAAGCTAGAAGGACACTCTGTGTGTATGTATGTCTTATTGTGGTGGCTAATCTCCCTTGAGATGGGCAGATTGGCTTTACAGACGACTGCTATGGACTGAACTGTGTGTCCCCCTAAAATTCATATGTTGAAACCTTAAACTCTCATGCAACTGTAGCAGAAACATGATCTTTAAGGAGCTAATTAAGGTTCAATGAAATCATAAGGGTGGAGCCTTGCTCCAACAGGACTAATGTCATTATAAAAGGGAAGAAACACCAGATCTGTCTCTCTGTCTCTCTCTCTCTCCCTCCATTCCCCCAACCATCTCTATCTCTCTGTCTCTGTCTTTCTTTCTTGCCACCATGTGAGGGCAGAGAAACACAACTGTCTGCAAGCGAGAAAGAAAGTCTCACCCAAATCGGAACCCTTCTAGAACCTTGATCTTGGACTTTTCAGTCTCCAGAACCATGAGAACATATATCTCATTTTTTTTAAGCCACCCAGTCTGTGTTACTTTGTTGTGGCAGCCTGAGCAGACGAAGACAACCTTCAAACGTTTGGCAGGGTAAAAGAAGGGTTGTATAATCTGAACAGTTAGAGAAAACCTATTCTAAAACAAAACTACCGTTTTGAAAATACATTGTATCTGAGTCGTCAGCAATATTTTGGTTTTCTTTTTAACACATTAAGGAATCATTTGGGGAAGTCTTTGGAAAACACAGATTCCAGGGTCACTGGGGACCACAGCCTGAGATTTTGATTCAGTAGGTCTAGGGCAGGGTCTGGGTTTTGTTGCTCTAGTTTTTACATTCCCCAGATGATTCTGATGCATCATCAGGGTTAGAAACCACTGTGCCAGGGAAACACATCACAAAGAATAGAGTTAATGAGTGAAATCCCCTTCTTTCATGTTTTCTTCTCCTCCCCTCCAACCTGCCTATCCCTCACCCACCTATTTCTTACCAGTAAAATGATTTTAAATTAATCAGAGTATTGAATTGAAATCAGTGTGTAGAAATTTTCTGATAAAGAGCAAGAAACCTGCCACTCTCGGTCCAACAATTAGAAGGTATGCACAAAAGCAGAACACAAACCCGAGGAAGCCACCGAATCAGTTCTGTCTGCTCCAGAGGCCTGTTACAGGCCTCGGGCTACTGTATTCAAAATGGCCTGCTGGATTCTTCTACTTACTGTCTTTTTACCTTTGCATTTTTTGGTCTCCCAGCCTAGAAGCAAGAGAAATTCCAACATTCCTTTTCCCTCCTGCCCCTCCTCTCCAGTTGGTCACCAAATCCTGTTGATTTTGCCTTTTTAGGCAAATACTTCCTTATTTCTGTATTATCCATAACCTTTGTCTTATTTCTGATTCATATAACTTCACACATAATTATTGCAATAGCTCTGGTTTTCCTTGCTTGCACTCTTGACCTGCTGTGATCCAATCCAGACTAAGATCCTTCATACTCCTTACAGTGAGTGGCAGGGTTCCTCTTCCTTTCAAGGATAATTTCCACAGCATTACCCCAGCCCTGACCCCTAAACACACACTCTAGGGCCAGTCACACTGAACTGTTTTATTCGCTAAACACTTTATGATTTCAAATGAATTTCATACATTAGCTATCATAAATCACCCCTCTGCTCAGAATAGGACTTTACCAAAATTTGTCCATTCGTACTCATCACTCCTTCCAGACCATCTTAAATCCTGCCTCCTCCATGAAATGCTATAGATCTTCGCCTGTACAGTTAATAAGAAAAAAAAATCACTTCTGTGAATAACTCAAATCTCTGAATAGGCCTATTTTGGGTAAGAAAAGACTATGGGGATGTAAAAACCAAGCCTTGGCATTGTGCCTCTAGAGCCTAGGTTGTAAAGCCAAGTCTGATGAAGCTATGATGAAGAAAGAATCCAGTGCCTGGAGGGAGTCAGCTCTGGATCCCTTATCTGCCCAACAGCTCCCCCAACAGTGCTGGGGGAGGCACAGTCTTTCCTTCACCATGCAACATGGCCATGGAGAACCACCTCCCACGTGAAGGACCATGTTAGCTATAACATCAGGGACCCTTACTCAAAATGTAAGGAGAAAGAAAGGAGTTGAAAATCCACTGAAGAAAAGTAAAATACCAGAATATTCCACAATTGGTGCTGCCATTACGATGTCTGAAGTTCCTAGGGCTAAATTTTGAGAGAGACCCTTGTGAGAAACTCAATCTACTTTCCTTTCAAGGACTCGCTTTGGGAAGTACTTACTAATAATAATTTCCAGAGCCTGATATAATTAACTTTAAAAACCTTTTTTAGGGACATCTGAGTGGCTCGATTGGTTAAGCATCTGCCTTTGGCTCAGGTCATGATCTCAGGGTCCTGGGATTGAGTCCCACATCAGGCTCCCTGCTCTGTGGGGAGTCTGCTTCTCCCTCTGCCTCTGCCCGCTACTCATGCCCTGTCTCTCTCTCTCTCAAATAAATAAATAAAATCTTTAAAAAATAAAAACCTTTTTTAATACCAATACTTTCTGAAAGGATTGTGGCCAATTCTCTCTGTGTAGACACATGGAATTCCCATGTTGACCCAGTCACCTGTGAATTCAAGAATTTGCTGGAACTAAAGTAGGTTTGGGGCCCTCAGACTCAAAGAAACACAATTATGTCTCCATGATGCTTTTACTTCCAGTTTCAATATCCTCCTCAATACAAGACCACTCTTTTTCTGTCTCCCAGCACACCAGGCTTTGTATCAATCTTTAAGGAGAATGCTAATGACAAAAATACCAACTTTGGAGTCAGGAGACCTAGGATGTAATGCAGACCCTGCCTCTGACCAGATGTGTGACTTTGGAAAAGGCCATACATATCTTTCTTTTCACAGCCTATATCCTTACCTGTATTTAAATAATAATAATAATAATAATTAATTAATTAAAAGGTATACTATATATTAATGTCCAAGGGTCAGATTTCTCTAAAATTCTTCGGGATCTGATAAATAATTTTATATTGAATATATCTACATTGAGAGTACACCTCCATGTACTAGCAATAGCCTTAAATAATTTATCTACTGACTTCTCTAGGCCTCACTACTGGTGCCAGATTGCCAGGTTTTAAACCTCAGTGTTGCCACTCTCTGGCTACAAAGATTTGGGAATGTTGCTTAACTTTGAACCAATCTACCAATCTAAAAGATGAGGATAATAATAGCCCTATCCACAAAAGGTTGTTGCAAAGATTAAATGAGTTAATACACATTATATATTTAGAGCAGCATTGCACGTAGGAAGAGTTCCATAAACGTCAGCTACTATTACCATCCTTATTGTCATGATAAAGTGAGAACAGCAACCTGCTTTGACTTCTCCCCTGATTTGTGAGGGTCAGTTAAGATAATATATGCCGAAGTGATTGGTAAATGTAAAAGTGCTATTTAAAGTTAGGGAATTATACAAATGTTCAGCAACTGGTGACAAGACTAGGAAAAAAAGTACCACATGTCCATATAATGCAAAACAATTCAGTATTGGAAAGAAGGAACTACCGATACATGCTACGTACAGGTGAACCCAAAGACATTGTGCTAAGTAAAAGAAGCCAGACGCATAATATTGCATATTTATATGCACTGATATGCAAATTTATAAAGACAGAAAGCAGATCAGCCGGTGGCCTAGGACAGGAGGTGGGAGCAGGGAAATTGTAAACAGTCATGAGGGAACTTTTTAGGGTAATGGAGATGTTCTACAGCTGGACTATGATGATGGCTGCAAACTGCATGTTTAACAAACCCATGAATTGTATCCTTGCAACAGGAAAATGTTATGTTATGTAAGTTATACCTCAATAAAGCTTTAAAAATAAGTAAATAAATATACACAAAGTTAAGGTATTATCATCACTTAATATGTTATGTTGTAAACTCTGTTTCTTTGTTTATAATGATTTGAAATTGTTGGGTTTTGTGGAGATAGTGAAAGTATTTTGAAAGTTGTAAATCTTCTATGCAAAGCAAAATGACTAATAATAATAAATAATAATAAACATATCTAAGGCACTCTGAGATTGGTCCACTCAACAACCCCCATACACACACATCCTCACCGCCAAATTCTGCCACAGAAATCCCCTGCTTTGGTGAGTTTGGGTCCCACAGCCAACTGAGCCAGTCCCATAACCAAATCCCATAATCTCTCCCTTTCCCCAGCACTCCATCAGCCCATCCCTGGAACACATTGCAAGATCGTTAGAGCCAGTCTTGGGTTTAAATCTCAGCTCAGCTACATGTATATCCTTAGGCAAAGTATTTACCCCTGAGTTCCTCCTTTTCCCTAAGGGCAGGAAGACAGGTACTGAGACAGAAGGACTCGCCATACACAGAGAGAGCCTAGTCATACTCTGCAAGTCTTTCCAAATTCAGCTTAGCCCCAATTTCTTCACAGACGCTTCTCTGCTCCTTCAGCTCTTTCATGTAATAATTCATGGAAGTGCTTTCTCTTATCTTGACTTTGGAGCTCCTTGAAGGACAGACCAGTTATTTGCCTTTTAAACTTCCCAGATGGAGGTGTTTAAGAAATATTTATTGAAAATATGTCAACTATTTCTAGTCTTCACTAAGTGAGCTGCTTCTCATGATCACTTTCAGTGTAGAAGCATGTTGATCATGAGCCACTCCAATACCCCAGAGCCTGAGGTTTAGTTCCATGGAACTTGTGGAAATAAGGCATGGAGAAATGGCCAGTGTACGCCCAGAGAACAGAGCTTTTTCTTAGTGCAAGGCTAACTGTGCCTGTAAAGGTTGGACCCTGATGACATATTCTCATCAACTAAGTTAGTCAGCCTAGATTCATTATTTTGCTCCTTATATCCTGAGGGTGGTGAACACCATTAGCCAATAGAGTCAATGATTCATTTTTTTCTTTTCAAATTTTTATTTAAATTGTAGTTAGTTAACATACAGTGCAATACTGGTTTCAGGAGTAGAATTCAGTGATTCATCACTTACAAAAAACACCCAGTGCTCATCACAACAAGTGCCCTCCTTTTTTTTATATAGATTTTTAAAAGATTTTATTTCTTTATTTGAGAGAGAGACAGAGAGAGCACGAGCAGGGGGAGGAGCAGAGATAGCGCCAGAAGCAGGCTCCCCACTGAGCAGGGAGCCCAATGCGGGGCTCAATCCCAGGACCCTGGAATCATGACCTGAGCCGAAGGCAGATGCTTAACCGACTGAGCCACTCAGAGGCCCCACAAGTGCCCTCCTTAATATCCATCATCCAACTATCCCATCCCCCACCCACCTCCCTCCAACAACCCTCAGGCTGCTCTCTGTCCTCTTATGGTTTGTTTCCCTTTTTCTTTTTTCTTTTTTTCCCCCCTTCCTATATGTTCATTTGTTTTGTTTCTTAAATTCCACATATGAGTGAAATCATATGGTATTTGTCTTTCTCTGACTTATTTCAATTAGCATAATATTCTCTAGCTCCAACCACATCATTGCAAATGGCAAGATTTCATTCTTTTTGTTTGTTTGTTTGTTTTTGTTTTTGTTTTAAAGATATTATTTATTTACTTGACAGAGAGAGACAGCCAGTGAGAGAGGGAACACAAGCAGGGGGAGTGGGAGAGGAAGAAGCAGGCTCCTAGCGGAGGAGCCTGATGTGGGGCTCGATCCCATAACGCCGGGATCACACCCTGAGCCGAAGGCAGATGCTTAATGACTGCGCCACCCAGGCGCCCCAGGTTTCATTCTTTTTTTTTATGGCTGAGTAATATTCCATTATATATATATATATATAGCTCATAACTTCTTTATCCATTTGTCAGTCGATGGACATTTGGGCTCTTTCCATAGTTTGATAATGACAAGTAAATATTTTAAAGAGAAAATGCCTTCATTCAAAAGCATTGCTGGAGACTGTTGTCAATTGATAATTTGTTCACAATATTTTGTCACTACCAGGCCCATTTCTACAGAGCCCCTCTACAGAATCCTTCCCTGGAGGAAGTAAACTCAGCCATATGACTATTTTAGCAATGGAATATGAATAGAAGTGATTTATCCTAATATTAAGGAAAAGCTTTAAGAGCAATTGTGATATTCTACCATTACTCTTCCCTCTAAGAATTGGTCTAACCCCATTAGCCTAGGTCCCCTAATGAACATGTGGATTGGACTGCAGCCAATCCACAGCTAATTTTTACTGTGGGCAAGATATATCCCATAGCATAACTTAGTGACAGCTGATTAGTGCAGAAAGCTACCTACAGACATTTCATCCTTTCCCTCTGGCCTTCATCACACCATGAACATAGAATGCAATTCGAAGTTCATTCTTTAAAAGCAACAGTAAAGGGGCATCTGGGTGGCTCAGCTGGTTAAGCATCTGACTCTTTATTTCAGCAGGTCATGATTTCAGGGTTGTGAGATGGAGCCCCATATCTGCTTGAGATTCTCTCTCTCTCTGCCCTCCCACCCCTCCCACACTTTCTCTCTCTCTCTCTCTCAAAAAAAAAAAAACAGTAAAAAAGATAAGAAGTATGTCATAAGGTTGTTGGGATTGTTTGGTGGGATACCATATGGAGAGAACCTAGGACTGCGTAAGCTCAGTAAGCATGAGCTCCTCCTCACCATAACTCCTTCCTTTCCCATTTTACTTCCACTCCCACAGTATAGGCAAATATCTACTGGAGTCTTGACTTTCCTGGATACTGATGACATGAAAAAGTCATACATAGTCCGTACCTTGAGAATCTTCTAGTCGAATTCGTATGAGGAAAATGCAGCGTGTGTATGCTTGCTTCCTCAAATATTTAAGTAAGTTTCCAGCATCCTAGGAGAAAGCTAACAAATAGGATTAGAATGTGTCTTGGGGATGGACACAAGCTATTGTTCATCATTTTTCCCACTCCCCACCACTATCAACCACCCCTTCTCCTATACACACACACACCACCCACACCTCCCACCAGTTTCCTGACCCTCAAGGCTGGATTACGGTGCCCTCCTTTGTGGTTCCGCAGAACACTGTACTCCCCCTTTTCCCAACTATTACTTAGGATTGGCTTTGTTAGTTTGTGAATTGGTCTTCCCACTAGAGTATACAGTGCATCAAAGAAGAGACTGTGTCTTCTTACTCTATTCCTAGAAGCTGGCTCATGCCTGGTAAAGGCTAGGTATTTATCAACATTTTGGAATGAATGAATGAATCTGATCAGTTCATTCCTTCAAAATGACTTTTGAGTTTTCACCACAAGTTGATAAATTTGTTATGCCATGTGCCCAAGCCTCTACCCAATATCTTTATAGATATTTTTTAACTGACAAGGAATTCTCCATTATGAAATCAGCATGTAATTTACATATACCTATAATCATTAAGTACTCATAGAGCCTCATGGAAATTCAAATGGGCAATCCACAAATTGAATTATCAGCTCTTATTAAGCAGATGTTGAGTTTCATTAAAACTGGTAAATTAATTAATTTATCCTAGAGATTAATTAATAGCTTGAGAATAACCATGAACCTCTGAAGCTAAAATCTGCCAAAGCCAAGGTATGCTGAGGTATGCTCAGGAGAGTTTCCAAATGTATAATATATGTTTCCATATTTGCTAACACTGTAATAATCAAAGAATAAGTAAGTTAATTTCCTTTAAAAAAGACCAAAATGAACTCAAATTTTATTCATCTTTTGGAACGATTCCGGAGTTGCCAGAATAGGGCCATATCCTCATTTACTCCTGGGATATCTAAATAAAAAATTTGATCCTATGAGGTTCTTTTTTAAAATGAGGAGAGATTCTTGTTCTGTTTGTTTTTACATAACAGCTCTATCATTAAACACATTTCAGACTATGTCTTGGAAGTACTATCTTTCTTTGGTAGGAAAACACCCTTCCATCCCATCCTCCTGCTTGGCTTTAGTCCACTGAAGCCTCTTTTCTTAGGATTAACAGAAGCAAATCACAATTCATGACTAGAGTTTACCAACCTTCCTTTCTCTCCTTCAGTGAAATTCCCCTTCACACCACCACCCAGCCCCTGCTGATCCTGAGAGGCACTTCAGAAGGCAAGAAGGGCATACATGCTTGCTTTCTGAATTGAAGAAGAAGGATTTCATGTGTCTTAGAGAAGCCAAGCTACCAAAAAATTAAATCAAACCAAATAAAGCCTCCTCAATTCAGCCATAAAACCACACACTAGAAAGGCAAGTGTGAGGCAGATATTTTGGGGAAATACATGGGTTGTCTACAGAGGCTGCACAGTCCTCTCAACTTGTATCAGGCTGTCTACAGATCATAGAGTCTGCATAACATTTGCTATTCTATTTTATAACTCCCCATCTCTCCTCTCCCATCTGCCAGGGTTGTAGCTCAAATAATTCGATTTTTTTTCTCCCAAAATAGGGAATCAATCTATATAAAGCTTCAAGGTTTCAGAGCCACCCAAGTTCCCTTTGAGAAGTAACCAACTAGCCCTCAGGAAGCTTCCTTCAGCAGTGCCAGGATTCTATAAAGTCCCTCCTAAGTCAACGCCTCTGGCCTTGTAGCAGGTGGATACCCCTGGAACACTGGGAAGAGCACAGAGACCTTGCCAACCTGAAATATCACCTCCAACACTTCCCCTTCCCCTTTTCTCCTCTGCTTTCCCTACCTTTCTGCCCCTTCTACTTTTTTCCACCCCAATGTCCCCCTACTTCTTCCTCACCCCCTTCTTCCCATCCCTCTCCTTAAAGCACCCTGTAGATGTTGACTGTAATTTTCCCCTCAAGGAAAGATGAATAATTCACTTCCGTAGGGTTTGCCTAGAGGAGCCACAGAGAGGCAAAATCCAAACCGGCCAGCGACTGTATTCCCTCTCTCCCCAACCAAGGCTGGCCACAGAAGAGTATGGGATCTGCCTTTCCTTGCACCACCTGGACCCTTCTCCTCCTGGGCCGCCCCCAACACAGGGCTCTGGATGTGGGACCCAGGTCCACACCACCAAACCCTTACGCCACGTTTATAGCATGGACAGCGCTGCCCTCTAGTGTTTGCAACCGGGAGCCCTGAGGGCGCCATCAGCTCCAGAATTTTTCTTTTACAGCCTAAGCAAGACCTGAAGCAACTCGGAGCTCCGACCCCCAAGCTCTGCTCCACAGCCACCGTCCGCATTGCACCCTGGCTCACCTTTTGGTCCCTCCCACCCCCTCCGCCGTCAGTGGTGTCCTGGGCGACTGCAACCTGCCGGTGATTTAGTAGACTGCTCCCTGCTCCTGCTCTTGTTCCTGCTCCGCTCCGGCTCCCGCTCCTCCTCCTTCTCCTCCTCCCAGCTCTCGCTCTCGCCTCCTCTTCCAGTCGGGGCGCCCAGACTTCGCAAAGCGCAGGGCCTGCCGCCGGCAGCGCCACGGGGTTGCCCGGCGCGCCGCGCTCCCGGCTCCTTCCCCCACAGCCTGGGGGCACGGGCGCGGGCAGAGGACGCTCGAGGGGCCAGTGCTCCGGAGCCCGCTGTCGAGAGAAGCTGTGCTTTGATAAAGCTCGGGAGAGAACCGAGCGTGTTCGGAGTGAGACTTCGGGAGCCAGCGGGACGCCGCAGGTCACCGAGTGCGGCGCGGCTGCACGCACCGTCCACAAGGTGAGGGGCGCATGCTTCCGGGGACGTCCTCGGCTTCCCGGCTCGCCCCCTCCGCGGGTCAGGAGCTCAAGCGCTGGTTTAGGGATTTTTGCCCCCTCTGAGGCGCAAAGGCGGCGGGGGTGGGGCACGCGGAGGGAGACTACAGGGGTCGCCTGGGCACTGTGCCTCCCCTTGGACCTCTTAGTAAGGAACGCATTTCTCGGTCAGACAACCCTCAAATGTGTGAAGCTGAGTGTTGACATGGTGTGTAACTGTGGTTTAAGAATTTTATCCTGCTTCCTTGCAAAAGGATTTGAGGCGGCTTAAAGATGAAATGAATGTGGGAGGGGTGCTAGGAGGAAAAAACTTGAGTGGAAATCACGCGGAGATAGGTGTGCGGCGAGGACCGCTGGAGGACGAGGTGATTTCAAAGCCAACGCTGATTGAAAAACCTTTGATTAAAAAGGACTGCGCGGTTGCTCCAGCCCTGAGAAAATAATGATGTGCTTAGTCTCGATAAAGAAAATACCCAGCTGGGCAGGTGATGGGGTTGACTCATTTTCTTAAATTACAAAATAAATGTTGAAAGTGAGAGTTGAGACGGGAAGTTAAGTCTTTAGCTATTTCTACCCAATACTGCAAGGTGAGAGACTGGCCCCCTGCGTAATGAAGATGGAAGGGCATCCAGGCTCAATGCAAGGGGTTCCTGCTCCTATTACAGGATGATACATAGTTTTGCATAATTAAAATATATATACTTCTGTATTTTTTTTATTTGGGGGGGCTGTGTCCAATTTTGGATTCAACTCAACCCTGCTTGTCCTTGAGTTAGAAGGGTGAGGCAGAGGGTATCAGCATCCCAGGATGCTTCTTCCTAACCTTCCTCACTGTCCTTCTCTGCCTCCTGCACCAAATCTCTCTGAGTCCAGGAGGGAATAAGAGATGGTGAAATAAGTTGGGGGAGGGGTATTTTCCCAAATATGTCGGGTTCTCCTACCATTCGTCTTTTACTCCAAGCTCCAACAGTTTATGCTCCTATTCTGCACTTGACATTACTCTGGGTCACATTTTCTGTGGCTACACATTTGGACATAATGTGCCTGACCTTAAATACCCAAGATGGACCTATGAATCTGAGACTTCCCTGACTTAACCGTTTATGGAGCAGAAAGCAGGGGCCTGGGTCTGGTTGCCTGTGCAGCTCTTTCACTGCGAACATATTTGAAACACCTTTGAAATGCATGTTTGAAATACAGAGAGGAAATTATGAGCCAGCGTTTCTGCACTTGCTGAATTAAATGAGATGACCCTGTCTTCAACAAATAAATGAGCAGAGGCTTTTGAGGCGCACTAAACAAGCGCAGGAAATATGCCTGCCTGCCTTCCTCCTCCCTTCAGAGCTTTAGCCCCTAGGCCACAGAACTGTGAAAATGAAGCCAGCCTCCTGAGTGGGACTCAGTGCAATTTCTGCACCATGTTTAAAGCAAAGTGTGTTGCTTATTTCTGAAATTGCACAGCACCTCCACAATGAACCACTTTGCTGCCTAGAGGTGGGAGAAGTACTTCTGCCCAGATATTTCATCACTAGAGAGCTATACAGAGAAACTCATTCAAATCCTGACTCATCATTGTTGATAAAACTTAACTATTATGTCATCATCACCTGATATGGGCTTTTGAAACCCAGAGACCGCCTCAGATCTCTGTATAAATTGAGACTTGTAATGACAGAGCCGGAAAGGAGTTCAAAAAATAATGTAGCCAAAACTCCAGTTCTCAGGATCTTGGTAAATGCATGCCTAAATATTCCTTTAGGTGGTGATTATTCCTTTCATAAAATTTCCAGGGATGAAGACTTCACAGATTGTTTTTATATTAAAAAGTATTCACATTGACCATTTTTATCTACCAGCTGGCAAATTTAAAATTACACAAGAATTGGGGCACCTGGGTAGTGCAGTCGTTAAGCGTCTGCCTTTGGCTCAGGGCGTGATCCCAGCGTTCTGGGATCGAGCCCCACATCAGGCTCCTCTGCTGGGAGCCTGCTTCTTCCTCTCCCACTCCCCCTGCTTGTGTTCCCTCTCTCGCTGGCTGTCTCTGTCAAATAAATAAATAAAATCTTTTAAAAAAAAATTACACAGGAATCAACATCACAAACAGTAAACTCATTTTCATTTTCTCTTCTGCCCATGGTGACTTAACTTTGGGGTATATTCCTAGGCCAGGTGTTCCTCAGTACCCTCCTGGACACACCATTCCCTGGGGCACATGTTGACACGTAAACCAACCTCCCTTGATACTCACCCTGATGCCACCTTTGTTAGCCATTTTGGTACCTATTAAAACATTTGCTCCCCATTTTTTCTTACTGATGCCTCATCAGCATCAATTATATAAATAAATTTATTTTCTTTTGAGATTTACCATGTGGTTACACATTTGGTAACAATTTGGTAACAATTTACCAAGTCAGGATTTCTCAGAGATAGTATTTAGGAAGAAACAAAATCTAGGACACACTGCTATCCCAGGTGACACTGCAGTATGTTCCCATTCTCTGCTGTTTGATGAGATTATTATTGGAGAGCAAAGTGAGATTATCAGTAGCAGTACATCACCCCAACTGGCTGAAGTTCCTTTCTATCAACATATTACAGGGGCACCTGGGTGGCTCAGTCCGTTAAGCGACTGCCTTCGGCTCAGGTCATGATCCCAGAGTCCTGGGATCCAGCCCCACACCAGGCTCCCTGCTCAGCAGGGAGTCTGCTTCTCCCTCTGCCCCTCGCCCTACTCTTGTGGTCTCTCTCACTCTCTCTCAATCTCTCTCTCTCAAATAAATAAATAAAATCTTTAAAAAAAAAAAAAACAGCAACAACAACATATTACACCACCACCAAGATTCCAAGGCTTCAAATCGAAAACATAATCCCTTTACAGAAAACCTTAGGCCCTGACCTGATGGGTTATCTTCTCATTGCTCAAGTACCTGATTCCCTAGACCTTGCCTTTATGCACATGCCATTTTTGTGTGTGTCTGTGGTCCTTAGAATTTTATTTCTATGCTATCCTTTGAAAGTGAAAGATCTAAAGATAATATTTTAATAGGAGGAGGCCTTTCCTCCATTTCTGTAGGCTTCTTTACATGAGAAAATAAGCCTGAGGCTGCTCAAGAGGTGAATTTCAACCAAATGGGGATTTATTGTTCATACCATATGCTGTCAAGGCCATCTCAGGGCATCTCATGCTGTACACTCCTTTTTTCTCCACCTCCCACATTTTTCTACAAATGAAATTATATGAACATTAACTTCAGGAAAACACTGAAGATAAGTATGCTCTATGAACAAGGAGGGAGCTGATGGGTGAACAGGGGAGAGAAAGGGGAAATGGGGCAGCAGCTCTTTGGAGTGGCTAAATACTGCCTTGTGTCTTCCTCCCTGAGTCATTGTGTGGCCCCTACAGCTTGGGGCCCAGGTGAGTGAATTTACCAATTCCTGAGAATGAAAGGCCTTTCATCAATATCCCATCTACTTTTCATAATTTAGTATCCCCTCCCACATTTTGTGGATTAAGAAACTAAGGACCAGAATTTATATAGATCATTTAGTCAATCTGGCACATTCCTAGATCACAACAGATTCATAAAATCCTTGAGAATTCTATTTCCAATACACTTTGATTCTAATTTTGTTTTTCATTCTTAGTGTTCTCGCTCTCTCTTTTTTGTCTTGCCCACTATGGATTACCTGATTCACTATGGTCCTTATTCTAATAGATTTCAATGCTTTTATTTCATGGTTTTATTCTCCTAAGACATGCCAAACGAAAAATAACATAGCAAGTGGAAACTTGGAATAGGTTCATTGTTAGAGCTCTCTCCTGTTGGTCAGTTCTCAATACGTGCAGTTGTAGGATAAGGAAACAAAGTCCTTTAGAAAAAGCTGTAAAACCTAATTCTTCTGTATCTGGATCATTTTAACTACAAGTTGTAAGAGGAATGAGCATCTCAAGATTCTAGTTATCACTACAGACCAGATGGAAGGTCTTTATGAAATCTGGCATGAGAAGGAAAGCATTTTTATAGGAAGAAGGTAATATTTTGCAAAACAGCAACCGAAAGAAGCAGCAGCTTGAAGTTCTAAAACTCTCAGATTCTTCTAATGACCCCATCTACCTACAGTGCCCAAATAAAGGAAAACCAGACCCCATGAAATGTCTTTCCTTAGCTGCAGCTGTTCTTTATCCCTTTATCAGATAATGGGCATGTGGTGATATTTCCAAGGGACTTGGGAACGATCTGACTTAAACATTAAAGTATGAGTTTTGTTGGGACAGCTTGCCCCAGAAAGTCACATTTATGTCAAGATTTGTATTCTTGGGAATTGAAGACAAGTCAGAGTGTCTTTGGGGAATAAACTCCACAAAATGGATACAATACCACTCAAAAATTGACTTCAGCTCTAATACCCTAATAATATCCAGAGTTATCAAAGGTCCATTCTTCTGCACTGGTGGGAGGGGAAAAGAGGAAGGAACTAACATATGCTGTGTCTGCTATGCTTCAGGAACTGTGCCAAGACCTGCATGTACATTCTTATATTCAATCCTCACAAAAGTACTGTAGGGTAAGTGTTATCAGCCCCATAATTATCACCCCACATTCTTTCATTAAAAACTTGTATTTGTCATCCAACCACCTGCCCTGCTGTCCCTTTCAGGGAGAGGCAAAACTTCAGATTGAGTGAAGTGAACGTACACAAGGAGAATACCTAGAGAGAAGGTTTGAGAAGTGTGCGGGTCATTGAGGGGATCTTATGAATTTGGACTTTACCTTATAGGCCTGAGGGAATTATTACAGGATTTTTAAATGTATTTATTAAGAATAATGTTCATACAGGGAAGCATACAGATCATGATTGCTAAGCTCGGCAACTTTTCTCAACGTGAACATACCCACGTCGCTAGCCAACAGCAAGATAAGAAACAGTACATCACCACTACACAAGTTCCCTTCCTGACCCCACCCAGTCGTGACTTCACCCTCCCTAAATGTATCTACCTGCTTTCCAACATCACTGGTTATTTTGAGCCATATATCTGTATAAATTGTGTAGAATGATACCTTTCATGATTTGGTTCACTGTTATACTCATGAGATTCATTCATGTGGATGGTTATGCTAGTAATCTGTTCACTCATTGGAGCTGTCAAATAGTATTGTGTTGTATGAATGTGCCACAAAGTTAATGATCCATTCTCCCATGGTTGGGCATTTGGGTTGTTGCCAGTTTTTTGCTATGATAATGCTGTATTATGGTATTTTAAACTGTTGACCAAAATAATTAGTTTGGTGTTATCAAGACCTCACTCTCACTGCACTATGTAGTGGAAGAAGATACGTGTGGAGGAGGCAGTTATTGTGAGAGCCCAAGCCACGATAGCAGCAGTACACACGGAGAGAGTGAAACAAGAATACAATGAGTTAAGGCTCAATGGAAGAAGGAAATGATCATGTGCAGATATTAAATAGAAATAAATCTGTGTTTGAAAGAAGTACCTTGTTTCTTCCCTGGCTCCCACCATGCCCCTTCCTCCTGCAAAAGCACCTCTCACACCCCAAATTGTAATGGTTAGTTGCCTAAAAAGAAACATGAACTACTTCACATTTCCTGAACTGTTGACCTATGAATCATTTGCTTTTCTCTTCAATTTTGTCTCACAATTACCAAAGAAGAAGGAGATGATAATGAATCAGCTAAAACTTTGTGTTACCTTTTAGAGTACAGAATTCAGGGCAAAAGAATGGAAATAAATGAAATAGAATGTAGACAGCCTAGTCTTGTTCTGGTTGGTTCAAGAGGACAGATCTAGTTAACAAAATGTGCAGAGAAGCAGACTGCAGCACTTGATAGAAGAGCTCACGCCATCTGAAACACAGTCAGACTGTCTGAGGTATGCACTCGGCAGCTCTGGGAAGTACAGCATGTTTGGGGACGTGTCACAGGTTGGGTTCTCCATGCTCTTAGAGAAACATAGTCTAAATGAGGTTGACCACCTGTTGTTGATTAGGGAATGCCCTTGGGAACCACAGTGAAGGAAGGGAAGGAAACAGGAGTGGACTGAGGGAGAAACTGAGCTGCACAATAGACCCACCAACAGCTTCAGCCAACCCCGTGGGGAGTCTGAGCTACAATGATCCATCAAAGTTGTCCCAAGCTAGGCTAAAAGGGTCAGACATTCCAACCCCTTCCTGCATCAGGTGCTGAGTGTGTGGTGCCCCAGGAAGAGCACCATCTTGGGAGAGACAGCTCTCTATAGCCCAGGACATCCCTGAAGGGGCTGAAGGTTATCCTGGCCCAATCTCAACAGCTGACTATAAGCTCTTTCTTGAAAGAGGGATCTGGGCAGTGTGTCTCTGTGTCCATCTCAGGACATTTTTTTATTTGGACTTCAACTACGGGAGATTAACTTAGATAACCTTCCAGGTGCCTCCCAACTCTGAGATCTGTGTTTACTTATTTCATGAGACTTTCCAGGCTCCTTTTAGCTTTGAGGTTTGCATGTACTTATTTCATATATCCAGGTTTCTAAGCCACTGAAGAGTTTACAAACTGCTGTAAATAATTTGACATTTCACCTTTAATCTCTCCTCCCTCCCATTTCAGCAAGTAAATAAATCACTTGAACCACTGAAAGTGGAGGGAAGGCAAGAATTCCTATAAACATATGAGATCCCTTCATGAGAAGGTAGAGAGGGTCTCCTGCCCACTGTCTTCGGAAGGAGCTTTTTAAATAATCATAAAGGGGTGTGTGTGTGTTTAATGCTTGAAACAGACTTTGCCTTTGCCATAACTACTCCTTTTATGATTGGACCTGCATGACAGCTGAAATAGAACAGAAAAACTGCTCGTGAAAAACCTCTCCTTAATATCTCTGCCTGTTCAATTAAGTAACATAGTCCCCCACCAAGGGATTTTATGCTGAACACTTTTGACAAGAGGCTGGCTAAGACTTGGAAGCTTGAAGAACCTCTCAGAGCAGATTCTACTGGGGAAACCCCTGCTCTCACCTCAGACACAGTAGTTCCTGAGTGGGAGACGCTGCCTCTGACCTATTGACTCATTCCATCCTTGCCTTCAGTGCTGGGGCTGCTGCTCCCAGCTTTACCACAATTGTATTTAGTGAACTGCTACCAAGAGCCACTCCACAAAATTTCTATGGCCCAGAAGGGGCAGAATTATACTGTTTTCTGCATCTATCCCAGCCCCATTCCTAGGTGCTATTTTGTTTTTTCTCCCACAGTTTGGTTCCCTTTCAGAAATAGCTTTTGTATCTGCAAAAGCATCATTAGAAAAGAAACATAATCTTTTAAGAAAATATCACTAGTTTTTTGGTCTTTGTTGTATTGGTATTCTGTAGGAGTTCTTATTCTAATTCTCCAGTTTGCTTCTGTTGATTGTAGTCTGAGGCTCTCCCCTCACTTTGTCCTTATCACCTAAAGTAACTTCTTTGATGGCTCTGTGCCTCAGTTGTCCCATCTCTAAAACATGAATGACAATTCCTGCCTTAAAGACCTATTGTGAGGAGTAAAGAAAAGTAGTACAACACAGACCATGAAGAAATGATAGGTATTATTACAATTATCATTATTATTTCCTGTGTGGGGTGTTGTACAAATAATCCCGACCTAAATTGAGGTGAAGAATGTGGTCCTGGCTTTGGAAAAATAAAGAGAGATGGGTCTAGGCCAAGTTCCACTGCCCTGAGCCCTTTGGGCAAGAATTTTTTTCTCTTTTAATTACTAAACATTGCCTCAGGTCAGATATATCCTCGATCCCCAGAGAATGCCTTTGCCTGCTACTTTCTCCAACCACTGACTCTCCACACCCTGAATCCACTCACAAAGCCCTTCTTTATACATGCAGGACAAGAGACTGATCCCAGTATCTGGGGTTCCCTTTGCAATTGCTCTGCATCTAGAAAGTCATGATTTCTCAGTTTGTTTCCCAGAGTCCATAGTCTGGGAAACAAATTGAGGGCTTCAGAGGGGAGGGGAGTGGGGGAATGGGATAGACTGGTGATGGGTAGTAAGGAGGGCACGTATTGCATGGTGCACTGGGTGTTATATGCAACTAATGAATCATCGAACTTCGCATCAGAAACCAGGGATGTACTGTATGGTGACAACATAATATAATAAAAAAAATTAAAAAAAAAAGAAAGTCATGATTTCTGCTCTCTATAGTGGTGCCTCTGAAATCTTAGGGTGCAGAAGAATTGCCTGGAAAGCATGTTAAAGCTCATGTTCATGGTCCCCACAGGCAGAGATACTAATCGGCAGGGTAGGGTGAGGCCAAGAATTTAAATTTCTCACCGAATCCTAGGTGATGGTGATGCTGCTTGTCTACAAACCCCACTTTGGGTACCAGGAGATCCATGGGAGTCAATAGGACACACAAAACTAAATGTTTTTGTTACAGCCAAAGAAACAGAAAAATGTGTAAAGGAACTTACTCTCAAAGGACTACAGACCTGATTAGAGACATGTAATCTTTAAGCATGAAAACATGTTGCTGTCATGTTGCAAGTATTTTTATGACCAGAGTCCTCTTTATGGGGAAGGCAAACCGCCTTCAAAAATATGAGCAAGAATATCACATCGACGAGACAATGACCCTCAAAGTGTACCAAGGTTTACAAAATTCAATAGTCATATTTTTTTAAAAACCGGTAAACTAGTAAACTAGGAATAAATTTCTAAGTTAACTAGAAATAGAAACAGTTTCTTACATTACAAACACCTTTCTCAAACAATAGCCAACATCATGCTTATTGGTAAAACACTATACAGATAAGGCAAGGATGCCTGCTAATAGCACCATTATTTAACATTCCTCTGAATGTTCTAATCAATACAATAGAATGAAGGATAAGAAAAGAGAAGATGTGATATCAATTTATAAATACTGGTCATGCAGTAGCCATATTATTACTTACAGATGATATGAAAACACAGTGAATAAATGAAAATGCCATTAAAAATTGTGTGGAAATTAATAAGATGTCTAGCTATAAAATACACAAAAGCCAATAGGTTGCCTGATTAGCAACAATATAATTGTAGGGATTTCTACTAAGCTTGCAAATCACTGGGGAGAAAACAGGCGTAAGAAATGTAAAAAAGGGGCGCCTGGGTAGCGCAGTCGTTAAAGCGTCTGCTTTCGGCTCAGGGCGTGATCCCGGCGTACCGGGATCGAGTCCCACATCGGGCTCCTCCGCTGTGAGCCTGCTTCTTCCTCTCCCACTCCCCCTGCTGTGTTCCCTCTCTCACTGGCTGTCTCTCTGTCACATAAATAAATAAAATCTTTAAAAAAAAATGTAAAAAAGATTCTGTCAGAGTCCAAGAAGAATAAAAATTGAAAGCCCACCTCATGTGAAGATGATGGCGGAAGAGGACCCTGCAGGAAAGGACTCCACATTCCAAAACTCATCCCTATGAATTCTGTAACATTTATCCCTCCACGATTTCTGACAACACAATGGGGTGTTGTAATTCACTCTCTCCTGTATTACTATAAGTGAACAAGAATAGCATACTTACTTAAGCAGCCTACATCTTAAAACTTTATTACATAGTACAGATTTTAATGTTGAACTCTGTCCTACTCAAGGAAACCTTTGTCACCTGCATGAGAATTTGGCATTTAGTAATCCATGAGTCTCTCCTGCCATATTGTCCAACACAATTTAAGTAAACATTCAGGGAAAGAAGAAGGGTTTCCTTTTTCGTTATGTTTTCATTTGATCATTCTGTCCCTCTGAACCTGATTCAGTTCCTTACACAGATGCTTTAAAAAATACTAAATATGATATTTAATTAGTAATTAGCAATTTTGCAAATAAATTTACAAGATACACTCATAGTGGCTAGCATATTTTTTTAGCACATTTTATTTCAAAGATTCTAAACTAGTAAAGCAATGTGATCTCCTGACCCTTTCTGTGACATGATAAAGCCTGTTTCTAAGGCCATCTGAGGCCTTAATTTATGTCCAAGGCATTGGAAGACCAAAATGTACTCACCCTGGGGTTTGGTCACTTCCAAATAAATGGAGCACCTTACAAGAAGGGATGAAAAATTACTTTAGAGGAAACAAAAGTCTCAAAGCTCACAAGACTTGATTAGTTTTTCAGCTTGGTAGCAGAGGCAATGCTCTGTGATGCAGATGGAGCAGTTTTCCGCAGCACGTCCGTGGCAACTTATGCCTTCATACCAAAAAGGTGGCCAACCAGTTCCCTCTGAGTTTTGGATAATCTCTCACTCACATTGCCCTGAGTGTACTAAGCACCTCTTTCACAGGCATATGTAACATTGATGTGCATTACTTAATAATTGATGGTTCTATAATATTGTTATTATGATTGCTGCACCTTACTGTTATAATATTAAAATATGTGGTATTTGCAGCATATGGTTTGTCTGTTTAATAAAAAATGAGTATGAATCTAAGGGTGAGAAGGCATGGAGCAGAGACATAGTCAGAAGGCCCAGGTGAACATCTCAGCTTCCTGGCTGTATGAGCTATATGGTTCGTCATCACTACAATAAGACAATAATAGGTGCCCTGCCTCTGTAGCCTCCTTTTAGGGAAGTTTCTCAGATTCAGTGTGCTGTTGGAATTCATCCTTTACATCATCACCGTGTTAAGTCAAACTGCATCTTGCCTTTCTCCTAGGAGGCAATTCAGGACAGGTCTCAAGCTCCGGTGTCCAATGAGCCAGGAGCTCGGCCACTTGCTAACTACTTGCTTTCGGGAAAATTACTTCACCTCTCTAAACCTTAACTTCCTCATTTCTTAGACATGGCTGGCATAACAGTACTACATCATAGGGCTATTGTGAGAATTTAAAATATGTATTAGTTATCTGTTGCTGCACAAATTACCCCAAAACCTAATGGCTTAAAACAACAGACATATTTTCTCACAGTTTATATGGATTGGGAATCTGGGCATGGCTTAGCTGGGTCCACTGGCCCACGTTCCTCACAAAGCTGCAATCAAAGTGTCAGGAGTGCAAATATCTCAAGACTCAACTGGGGGAAGATATGCTTCCAAACTCACCCATGTAGCTACTGACAAGCCTCATATCCTAGCTGGCTGTTACCTGGAGACTTCAGTTCATTGCCACATGAACCTCTCTACAGGGCTATTATCAACAGAGCTTGCTTCTCCCAGATGTTGCAGCTTGCTTCCCCCAGAGCAAGGGCTGTGAGCAAGAGTTTCCAAAATGGAAGTCACAGCCTTTTTGTAACAATCTCAGAAGTGACATCCCATCACTTCTGCTATTATTTCATTCATTAGAGGCAAGTCACAAGTGCCAACCCATGCTCAAGGGGAGGGAGTTATACAAGGGCAGGAAATACCAGGAGGAACAGATCATTGAGGACCACCTTAAAGCTGCCTACCACAATACGATAATATACTAAAAGCTGTTTGATAAGGACTCAATTCTGTATCAGCTTTCACTACTACCTCAGTACTGTTCTTACACTGAAATTAGATAATCTATGCAAAAGAAATTTGTAAAATGTAAAGATCAGTATAAAATCAAGGTTTTGTTAGGTTTTTTTATTTGTTTAAAATCCCAGTTAGTTAACATACAGTGTAATATTAGTTTCAGGTGTACAGTTTAGTGATTCAGCACTGCCATACAATACCTGGTGCTCATCCCTAGTGCACTCCTTAATCCCCATCACCCATTTCACCGCCCCCGCCGGGAACCATCAGTTTGTTCTCTATAGTTAAGACTCTGTTTCTTGGTTTGTCTCTCTCTCTTTTTTCCCTTTGCTCATTTGTTTTGTTTCTTAAATTTCATAAATAAAATCATATAGCATTTGTCTTTCTCTGACTGACTTATTTCGTGTAGCATAATACTCTCTGGCTCCAACCGTGTTGTTGCAAATGGCAAGATTTCATTCTTTTTTATGGCTGAGTAGTATATATGTATATATATATATGAATGCCACATCTTTTTTTGTCCATTCATCGGTTGGACACTTAGTCTGTTTCCATAATTTGGCTATTGTAGATAATGCTGCTATAAACATCAGGGCACATGTACCCCTTCGAATCTGTATTTTTGTATTCTCTGGGTAAATACCTAGTAGTGCAATTGCTGGATCATACGGTAGTTCTATTCTTATTTTTGAGGAACCTCCATACTATTTTCCAGAGTGGCTACACCAGTTTGCATTCTCATCAACAGTGCAAGAGGGGTCCTTTTTCTTCACATCCTCGCCAGCACCTGTTGTTTCTTATGTTGTTGTTTTTAGCCGTTCTGACAGGTGTGAGGTGATATCTCATTGTAGTTTGATTTGCATTTCCCTGATGATGAGTGATGTTGGGCATCTTTTGATATGTCTGTTGGCCATCTGGATTCTCTTTGGAGAAATGTCTGTTCATGTCTTCTGCCTATTTTTTAATTGGATTATTTTGGGGTGTTTAGTTGTGTAAGTTCTTTATATATTTTGGATACAAACCCTTTATCAGATATGTCATTTGAAGATATCTTCTCCCATTTTGTATGTTGCTTTTGATTGTCTACTTTGCGTGCAGAAACTTTTTATTTAGATGTAGCAGAAAGAAAAATTAAGGAATCAATCCCATCTACAATCCCAATTAGAATCAAAAACAATAAGATACTTAGGAATAAACCTAACCAAAGAAGTGAAAGACCTGTACTTTGAAAACTATAAAACATTGATGAGAGAAATTAAAGATGACACAAAGAAATGGGAAAAACATTCCATGCTCAAGGATTGGAAGAACAAATATTGTTAAAATGTCTATACTACCCAAAGCAATCTACACATTTAATGCAATCTCTATCAAAATACAGTGTTTTTCAGAGAGCTAGAACAAATAATCCTAAAATTTGTATGGAACTACAAAAGACCCCAAATAGCCAAAGCAACCTTGAAAAAGAAAAGCAAAGCTGGAGACATCACAGTTTCAGAACTGTAATCATCAAGACAGTATGGAACTGGCACAAATATAGACACATAAATCAATGGAAAAGAATAGAAAACCAGGAAAGGAACCCACAGCTATATGGTCAACAAAGAAGGCAAGAATATGCAATGGGAAAAAGTCTCTTCAACAAATGGTGTTAGGAAAACTGGATAGCTACATGCAAAAGAATGAAACTGGACCACTTTCTTTCACCATATACAAAAACAAATTCAAAATGGGTTAAAAAGACCTAAATGTGAGACCTGAAACCATAAAAATCCTAGACGAGAACACAGGCAGTAACTTTGTTGACATCGCTGTAGCAACTTCTTTCTAGGTATGTCTCCTGAAGCAAGGGAAACAAAGGCAAAAATAAACTATTGGGATTTTACTAGTTTTTATTAATAGTGAGAATCTAGCTCAATATTACAGGTGGTGATATAAGAACAGCAAACCAAGCATTAAGATATCTGAATTCTACACCTTACTCTATGAATGATCTTGGCAAAACCATCCGTTTTATGCCTTAGTTCTCTTATAAGAACAATGATAATAACAGCTTTACCACAACAAAATGAGATAATATATATGAAATTATGCTGAAAAGTAAAGAAATGAGGTGATGATGATGATTGTGATGATGATGATGATGATGATGACGACCATGACAAAGATGATTACATATTTCAGCTACTGCTTCTTGGTCCTCTGTCGACAACTGAACTAAGAAGATGTGATTTCTATCAGTTTTGTTTTAAATGTATGTATCAAGTCCAGCTTCTTCCAATGTTTATAATAATTTTATATGGCTTAATCGTATCTTGTTTTGTACATTAGATATGCTGCCCTGAAAAGTGGATGCAAATAAAATTTTGGGAAACTGACCCATAATTCAAATGCCCAGAGAAGGTTTGCACGTATCTAGTAGAATTTTACAATGCACATGTGATATTGTGATATAATTAATATTTCTGTAATAGAAATAATCTTTAAGTAGCTTAAATTTTCTGATATTATATCAAGTGCTATAGAATCGGGCACATTTGTGTAAATATTCTTCTAATATAAAGCTGGATTCAGCTTTATAGTGATTGAAGAAAGAACTCACAAAACAGCCTTTTGAAGTAGGCAAATATAACCAGCTCTTGATTATCTAAAAGAGTGTTTTATGTTTGATTCTTGTGCTATCCACATTTCTTCTCTCACTGCACAGTGACACAAATTTAGCAGGTACAAAACATGTGAAGGTTAATTAAACTCACTTTAAGGGGTTATTTTTCCTTTGCTAAAAAATATATTTACATATTCATTGTAGAAAATATGGAGATACAGAAAATTATACAGAAGAGAATTTAAACTACTTCTATTCCCACCAGCAAGACATTGCCACTATTGATTTCTGCCTCCACTGCTTTTCCTCTATATGGATAGAAATTTTTAAAATAAAATTAGAAACATACTAAGTATTTTTTATTTCTACATTTTTCCAATTAACATATATCTTTAATACTTTCACATATAATTAAATATTCTTTAAAAATATCACTTCTAGTAAGTATATAACATTCTACTGTATGGATATACCATAGGATTTTACCAATCATTACTACTGGACTTTTGTGTTGTCACCAGGGTTTTTTCAACATTATAAATCATAGTGTGTAAAAAAAAGTTTTTACATAAATCTTTATTCTTTATGATTCTGGTTATTTTAGTAAAAGTTCTATGGCAAAAGAGTCCTTGAAGTCATTAGGAGAAAATGAGGTTTGGTAATTTAAGTGTGGATAGGATTTATATACTCCCCATGGCTTTTTCTTACGCCTCCCTGTGCACTGGAAATTGCCAAAGCAACAGTCTAATTGGGGTGGCTATCCGTCATATTTTTGTCCACCCAGCATCCATCCCCCCCCACCCACCCAACTATCCCTCTGGTGATAGTGGCCGGATTTTCCTTGAGGAGCCACACTTCTTCATTCTCAAGTCATATGGTTTAGGTCAAACTGAATGCACACTTGCTCCAAAAGTTATGTGTGATCCAGACTGATCACAATATCATATTCTCCAGGCCACTGTGATTAGTTCAGGGATGGCCCATGATCCAGAACAGGCCAGTCAGAGCCCATGAAACTCAGTTTGTAGGTTTACAGGTCCCATCAAGGCATTCTGTCTATACTGGCTTTGGAAATTTGAGGCTCTACGCCTGGAACTGCTGGGGCGCAATTTAATGAGAGAACCTCCTAAGGACAAAACCTTACACAGAGGAGAGAAGAAATGGAATGAGATTCTTGATTTCTACTGTTTGGATTTCTGTATCTACAGGTGCCTGATCTCCTGTGGACACCGAAGTTTATGAGCAAATACATTCCTATTTTTGCATAAACCCATTTAAAAGGATTTCTGTGGTATGTCTTTGAAAGGATCTTCACTAATCCAGAGATCTTACACTCCCAACTGATGAGGACGAGTTTTGGTTCAGATAGTGTAAGCACATACTTTATAACCTCAGGAGTTGTGGTGAAGGCAGATTCTGGAACTGAACACTAGCTCCACTGTTCACTATGTAACTGAGGGGAAGTTGCAAGACCTTTCCCCACCTCAGTTTCTCGACCTCATTCCCCAATGGGGAGAATGATAATACTTAACCTCGGAGGGTTTTTGAAGGGTTAAATAAGTGGATATGTAAGAGGCGCTTAGAACAGTGCCTGGTACCTCGTAAGTACTGTGTAAGCATGTGCTTGCTGCTGTGCTGTTATTTTTTTGAAGGCGGAAAGTGAAACACAGAAGAATAAATTTCACTCATGCAGAGATCTATCCGCCAAGCTAATATTCAAACTTACATCTTCTCTCTTCTCTGCTTGGTGTGCCTTCTCAAAAGATGATGTGGTTAACATCATCATCTTTAGGACAGAGATTTAAGCGTCAAGCTTTGAGAGGGTTTCTCTGTCCACATATTTGAATATTTCTGTGAAAAGCATTTGAGAGAGGTCTGAAGCCCGCAAAATAGGTCTATGTTACAGCAGTGACCAGACCCTATTGTTAGTACTGTAGGTTATAACTTGTAACTGAATAGCTTTTATTATAATAAATTTAATTAGATTTATTGTTAAATTTATTGATTTAATTTTAAAGTTAAAATACATTTTATTGTAATTTCTATTTAACAAGTGACTGAAAAAGAAATATTTGGTACCTTCTGCAGTTTTTTTCATTTTTTAAATAAAATATACCTTCCCACTAAACCAATTGTTCTTGTAGAATACTTGAATCATTTGGCTCTCAGATAGTAGGTTCCCATTACCTTCTGAGTGCTGGGTGAATGTGTTTGCTGGGGGAGGCAGCTGGTCTCTCCTAAATGTAAATCAGATTTCATCATGTCTGGCTTGGAGAGAATGTGGCATATGGCAAATGAATACACAGCTGCATGGTGAATTTTTCCACCAAGAATTGGTCTAATACTTAAATGCAGAGTGAATAAAACATTTTCTAAATAAGAATATTATGTTCAGAGGCGCCTGGGTGGCCCAATTGGTTAAGCATCTGACTCTTGGTTTTGGCTCAGGTCATGATCTCAGGATTCCACTCAGTGCAGAATCTGCTTGAGATTCTCTCCCTCTCCCTCCCTCTCTGCTCCTTCCCAACTCAAGTGGGTGTTGGGTGCCCTATTTAGTTGTCTACATTGATCAAGCTAACCTGAAAATCACTTTTCAGTCCTTAACTTTATACTTCACCAATAGAGCTTTTGAAGTATTTGTGCTTTTCTCTTCATGAAGAGCTCTAAAAGTTTTTTTGCTTAGACTCCAAAGTAGGAAATTAATTTAAATAGCATTACTTTCAAACTAGACTTCTGAAAGCCTCCATACATCATCATTAAATCTAAATTGGTATTTTTTTTCCTTAAAAGATGCAACTTTTAAAACCAGTGCCATTTCCTATGTGAATATAACTAGATTGATTTATGAACTCCAGGAAGAATTACCACTAGGGGAAAAAGACAGACTAAAGGAGCATTGGCCGTTAAGCAGATAAAACATTTTAAACTGATAGTAATGCTCCTCTTACAACATGTCTTTGTGCTAACTGATATTTATACTCATTTTCCAAAAGTGAATTGCAGATTGATGAAGAATACATTCAAAACTCAATTCACTAAAAGAAAAAAACAATGGATATGTCTATTTAAATATACTCTGCAAAACTGAAAAAATGTTTTTCTAATAATAATATAAATGAGATAATGTAAATAATGTCACCTGAGTTTTAAGTGGCACACAATATTTTTGGTTCCCAGATTGACTACTGTCGTAACAGAAAATAAAATAGAACTAGATAGAGCCAGGCATTGGCAAATATCCTTTCATACAATTTTTAAGAAACAGAATAACTGCCCCTTTATTGGTGTGAATTTTCCTTGAGGCTTCTTGATTACAAGTAACAGATCCCCACTTCAAATTAGCTTAATCATGATGGGAATTTTTCAGATGATGCGAAGGTATTTGGTGGGAACCCAAGAGCCAGAACTAGCTGCTAGGAATTTATCAGGAATCTGGAACTCGGTATGTATGTGTCTTTCTCCAACCCCCATCCCCTTCTCCCTGCCCTAAGCTGGATTTGTCTTTTAGTGTATCTGCATGCATGTAGCCAAATCAAGGTGTTCCAGCAACTTAGTTTAGACGTCCAGGTTGAACTAATACAGAGAGAAAACCAATAAGTGTCTCTCACTTGAAGGTCCAAATTTTCAGAAAAGAGACTGATTGGCCCAGCCATAATTGTCTACCCCTGGCCCAATCAGCGATAGCCAGGGGTAAGGTTATGGAATGCAAACGTGGTTGCTGAGAATCTAGTCCTAGCAGGAGAGGAACAGTATGAAGAGAAAATGAGGATATGGATTATAGATATACTCCCCCAAAAGTTGTCTGTTCTTCCTTTGGCACACACACACACACCCCTACCTTTATTCCTCTTTATTAAGAAGTCTCCCTGCCAAACATGATTTATCTTATCCACCTTCTAACTATAGGGAGATGATCCAATCAGTCATATCTAACAACTGAAACCAAAAATGTCATCAGAAGGCCCCTCTCTTCATAGTGAATGATCTCCAGATTTGTCCATTTTCCTTCTAGGTCAGATTCAATTTTGTTCAGACAATGCTCTTTCCCATTCTGCAATGCAATGCTTAAATCGCAAAATTAGAAAGCTATCAGAACCACAAACACTCCCACATAGAAAAAGATGCAAAAAGCAAAATATTCACTGTAACACCACATATTGGTTATCAGACCACAGAATATATTGCATCCCACAGGAAAAGGATTACAAGGTAAAGGGTAGGACAGACATATTTTATGGGCATCCATTGGTGTTGGGGGGGGTTCTTTGCTTAATCAACTGCTTTACTACCTCATAATGCAAATGAAGGAATTCTTTGCGTATGCCACCCTGAGTGACTCAGCCAATCAGTTCCACATTCTTTCTGTAGCTCTGTTCATTGTACCCTTCTCTATTGATACAGTTTCTCTTTTAGTGAAGATTCTTTTGATTGCAAGACACACACTTCAAGTTAGCTTAGGGAAAATTTAAGTTAGAAGTTTAAGGGAAGGGTATAGAGATGTATCAGTTAGCTTTTACTAAATAACAAATGACCCCAAAACTTAATGACATAAACGACACCCTTTATTTAGTTCAACTTTGAAAATTGGCTGGGTAGTTTTTAATGGCCTCAGCTGGTCTCTGCTGAGATTGTTCATGCATCGGTACATAACTGGCAGGTCAGTTAAAAGTCTATCTAGTATGTTCTCACATTTCTGGGGGTTGGCAGGCTATCAGCCAGTTCAAAGGAAGCAGATGGACAATGTAGTTCTCAATATCCAGAAAATTAGATGAGGTGTCTTCACATGGTGGTCACAGGGTTCCTAAAAGAGCAATGGAGAAAACTGCAAAGCTCTTGAGACCCAGACTGAAAATTAACACAATTCCATGTTTGCCATGTTCTGTTGGTCAAAGTAATTCATAAGGTCAGCCCAGATTTGAGGAATGGAGAAACAAATCTACCTCTTGATGGGAGCTGAAAAATATTACAGACATTTTTGCAATCTGAGTGATATTTCAAGGAAGTCAAAGATAATATATATGGCCAGACACCCCTGGAACTGGGAACTGTACACCTCACAGAGCCTAGGAGATTTCAGTTTTTCTTCAGGCTATCTGTCTGCCTGTTATCATACAGTCTCTTGCTCTGCTTCTATCAATAAGACAACTAACCTTATTCCATGACTTTCTTCTCTTTGGTGTGTATATACAAGACCAGAGAAGATGGCCCCACATTCAAGTGACCTATACAGACAATAAAATAGTATCTTTTGATACCAATGGGCACATATTCACAGAGTTCACCCACTATGTCTGGGTGGAGAGCCACAGAATAGACACAAGGTTGCTGGAAGAAGGTGTGGGATCCTTCTCAGAGGATGAGACCCAGGAGGCATATTCTATTACAGCATGTAATGACAAAGCCTGTGTGCCATGAAAAGGACAACTCTTCGAATGATATAAGTACTCTAATACCAAGTCAGTAGCAAGCAAGTGCAACAACAATTGAAAACAAGCTTGTCTTTTTCTTTTATCCCTTCTGAATCTGAGTTCCTGTAAATACTCTCTGTTCTTTTAAAAGGTTGATAAATAATATTTAATGGGAGTTAAGTTTGGTCTGCTGCATATTTTTTTGAATTTACTTTTCTCCCTTTACCTTATCTTGGGAACATCCCCTATTGAAAGATGTATTCCAGAGCACCATCACAGGATGTGTCTGAGAAATGGGCGCAGCATAAACTAGAGCAAGTAGACTATCTGATTCCTGATAGCAAGCTTGGTTTTCAGGAGCTTCCCTGAGCCATGTCTTATGATGTCATCACACTTACCTACAATTTCTAGAGGTCCAACAAAGAATCAACTTCCCTGGCGGTCTTTTGGGGGCAAACTATCTCTTGCTGGCACCACTGCTTATTTTCTACAGAGTAATTTAGAGGGAACATGGGCTCCATACAGGTTATCTTCCCATCTGCACTTACCAATCATGGGACCTCAAACAGAGCCTCCTCTCTGTCAACTTGTCACATGCAAAATTTAGATTTAAAATATCTGCTTTTGCTGGTACTTCATATGTTGTTTATTAAGATCAAATGAGATCATGTCTACATGTGGTAGCACCTTGAAAACAGTAGAATGTTCTACATTTGAGAAGAAATGGAACTTTTCTCAAAGATACTTGGTAGTGAGCTCCATTGTCACAAGTCATTTTATGCCCAGTGTCATCATACAGAAGTTAAAATCCCACCCTGGAAATGTAGGTGACCACATGTAGAATTTTTGCTCTACCACCCCAGCAGTCTGCTGCCTCTTGCAAAGTTTTTGAGGCTTTTCCTCTTAGCCTTCCTCTTTAAGTAGAAACACTTGAATAAGTCCATCAGAATAGGGTTGAAGGTATGCGAATTTAACAAAGTTTGGTTCTCCCGGAAAAAGCCTCCAGAAAGCTTGCCAGTGGGTTCAAAGATGTTTTGTCACACTGGTCTTGTTTAGAAGCCCTTTAGGCCACCCATCTTCTGATACCTCTTCATAGTTTTCTCCTAAATTTATCACTGTCTTCTTGATTTCCTTTGAATTTTTCTTTAACAGATCATGCTTTCCCATCCTTGAAGAGACTCCCAAAGTGTCAAGAGGACTCATAAAATGCTAAAACAGCCAACCTTCAAATTATGTTCTGGATATAGTAACTTTGCCTTTTATTTTTCTTTCTTACACTTGAAATTTTTCCCCTACCCCAATATTTTATTTTGATAAATGTCAAATCTACAGAAAAGTTGAAAGACTAGTACAATGAGCATGAATATATCCTTCTAGATTCTCAAATTATTAACATTTTCCCACATTTATTTGTCTTCTGATTTCTCTCTTTCTTTCTCTCTCTATATAGATGATAGATGATAGGTAGATCAATGGATAGATATAGATACACAAATTAAACATAAATACATTGTGCATATTGATACATGTCTATATGTGTTTAAACCCACACACATATGTATAGGTTGAACTATCTGAAGTGACAAGATATTCTGGGCTTATCTTAGACTTTCTCTACACCAATTTGGAATCATCCATTTCTCCAAAAAGTACTGGGTTCTTTTAATGGAAAACAGTATTTAGAAACCACAATCTGCGCTTAGGTATACTTGTTAATAGGGTGTCATTACTTCTAGGCCTTTCTATTGATGGATTTGATGTGATTTGATTTGATTTTTTTGAGAGACAGAGAGTACAGAGGAGAGTGAGAGGAAGAAGCAGACTCCCTATTGAGTAGGGAGCCCTACATGGGGCTCAATCCCACAACCCTGAGATCATGACCCGAGCCAAAGGCAGACACTGAACAGACTGAGCCACCCAGGTGCCCCATTTCTAGGCCTTTTAGTGAACAGAATGAGGGTATGCATAATGCATTTATGTTTAATTTGTGTGTCTGTCTGTCTCTCTCTCTCTCTCTCTTTCTCGCTGTCTCTGAGAGGGAGTCAGAAGGCAAATAAATGTGGGAAAATATTAATAATTGGAGAACCAGGAGAACAACTTTAAATTATGAGTTTATATCGATGTTTCCAATTCAAATGAAGCACCCTGGAGGTCCTTCTCACCATCCCGTTTCATATTTGTATGTATCTCCCTTCTTTCATGGTGAGAACTCATCAGTAGTTTCCAGCTACATACAGGTATTTACTCAGGTGTTCTGTCCTGCACTACACACAAAATAGTTTCAGAAATTACTCAACCAATACTACTGCTAACAATAAAATTTCTAAGGTCAAGATTTCTTTGCAGTTCCTTTTTTCCCCTTAGAATATATATTCTCTTGTATTATAGAACATGTGTAACTATATTATCAGTTTGATTATATACATTCAATTCTATTTACACTGAATTTTATAATTTTCTTTTTTCCATTATTTTTCAATTAACTATTTTTTGAACATTTGAATATTTGAATATTCACTGAGTTCAAAAGTCAAAACATATTTTCACAAAGTATACTCAGAAAAGTAAGTATGCCTATTCTTCACTTCATCTTCAATCACTCCCCATAGGTAACAATTTATATTTGTTTCTGGTTTATCGTGTGTGTGTGTGTGTGTGTGTGTGTGTGTGTGTGTGTGTGTTCACAAGCTACAGACATATACTTCCATTTTGTCTTACACAAAAAGTAGCATATAAGAAATACTCTTTTATACATTATCTTTTTTTTCTGCTACTCAGTAAATCTTGGCAATAGTTCTGTGTTAGTTTACAGAGGTCATCTTCTTGAGTCTGTTTTCATGACTACATGGTCATTCTGTGGATGAAACATAGGTTATTCAACCTACAACATATGCAATAGCTTTAAAGTTGTTTCTAATATTTTACTTTTAAAATAATATTGCAATGATCAATGTTGTGCTCTTTTAAACTTTTAGAGGTAAATTCATAGAATTTAAATTTCTAAGACAATGGTTAAACATCCCTAGAAATGTTATAAGTATATATCAGCAGTGTGAGGGAGTGATGTTTTCTCTCAACATTTCCTGATAAAGTATATTGCCAAATTTTTAAATTTTTGCCAATCTGCTAGTTGGGAAATGATATTTCAGTATAACTTTTTTCATTTCTCTTATTGTGAGTAAATTTGAACATGTTTTCATATGTTTAAAGGTCATCCACATATCTTTTCTATGAGCTGTCAGTTCATGTCTTTCACCCATTTTTTATATTGGGCTTGGGTCTTTTTCACTCAATTTAGGAGTTCTTTTTGTATTACAGAGATTAGACTTTTATCTTCAACATGTGCTACAAAATATTCTCCCTATGTGTTTGTGTATATCTGTGTTTTGCAATGTGACTTCTTAATTTAGTCAAATTTTTAATATTTTCTTTCATTGCATCTGGATTTTGAATCAACATTCTCAAGGCTTTCATTTTTTTCATTTTCATTCTCAAGTTATCATTTTTTCAGTGATTATAGATGCCATTTGATCATTATCAAAATTTCCATTTGTACCTGAGTCTGTTTGGGGGTTTCTATTCTGTTTCACTGGTCTATCTGTCTATTCATGCATTAATATAAATATGATTCCTTATCACCTGGGTTTCACACAACAGCCACAAGAAATGTTTGAAAGGACTCTTTGTGTGGAAAAGAAAGACCATAAGCAAGAGTAAGAAAAGTAGGAAAAACAAAAGCAGAAAAAATAAATATATCTATAAAAATCAGTCCAGGGATTCACAAAATAAAAGGATGTAATGTATGACACCATATACCTAAAGCACAGAGGGGAGAAGTAAGGAATGGGTTCACATTTAAGTGACCATCAAATTAATATAAACTGCTATATGCAGAAAAGGGTATATACAAACCTAATGGCAACCTCAGATGAAAAACCAGTAATAGACATGCAAAAAATAAAGAGGAAGGAATCCAAGCATATTGCAAAAGAAAGTCAGTAAACCATGAGAGAAAAGAGCAAGAGAAGAAAGGAACAGAGAACTACAAAAACAACCATAAAACAGTAACAAAATGACAATAAGTACATACCAATCAATAATTACTTTGTATGTAAATGGACCAAACACTGCAATCAAAAGACATAGTGTGATGGAATGGGTAAAAAAGCAAGACCCATCTATTTGCTGTCTACAAGAGACTCATTTCAGACCTAAAGACACATCCAGATTGAAAGTGAAGAGATGGAAAAGCATTTATCATGCAAATAAAAGTGAAAAGAAAGCCAAGGGAGCAATACTTATATTAGACAAAATCAACTTTAAAGCAAGGACTATAATAAGAGACAAAGAAGGAAACTTCATAGTCATAAAAAGAACAATCCAACAAGAAGATACAGCAATTAAAAATATTTATGCACCCAACATGGGAGCACCCAAATACATAAAGCAGCTAATAACAAAGACAAAGGAAATAATTGATAGTAAAACAATAATAGAAGGGGGACTTTAACACCCCACTTACATCAATGGATAGATCATCCAAATAAAAAAATCAGTAAGGAAACAGTGGCTTTGAGTGACACATTGGATCAGATGAATCTAACAGATACATTCAGAACATTCCATTCTAAAACATCAGAATACAAATTCTTTTCAAGTGCACACGGAACATTCTCCAGAATAGATTACATATTAGGCCACAAAACAAGTCTCAACAAATTCAAAAAGGTGGAAGTCAGACCATGCATCTTTTCTGACCACAATACTACGAAACTAGAAATCGACCACAAGAAAAAAATCTGGAAAAAACACATATACATGGAGGTTAAATAACATGCTACTAAACAATGAATGGGTCAACCAAGAAACCAAAGAGGAAATCAAAAAATACATGGAGACAACTGAAAATGAAAATACAGTCGTCTGAACTCTTTGGGGCACAGCAAAAGTGGTTCTACAAGAGTTTATAGCAGCACAGGCCTACCTCAAGAAGCAAGAAAAATCTCAAATAAAAAAATAACCTAACCCTACACCAAAAGGAGCTAGGAAAAGGAAAACAAACAAAATCTAAAACAGGTAGAAGGAAGAAAATAATAAAGATCAGAGCAGAATTAAACAAAATAGAAATTAAAAAAAAACACAATAGAACTCATCAATGAAACCAGGAGCTGGTTCTTTGAAAAGATCAACAAAGTTGATAAACCTTAAGCCAGACTCATCAAAAGAAAAAAGAAAAAAAAAGAGAGGGAACTCAAACAAAATCAGAAATAAAAGAGAAGAAATAACGACCAATACCACAGAAATACAAACAATTAGAATATTATGAAAATTATATGCCAACAAATTGGACAACCTAAAAGAAATGGATAAATTCCTAGAAATGTATAACCTCCCAAAACTGAATCAGGAAGAAATAGAAAATTTGAACAGACCAATTACCAGCAATGAAATTGAATCAGTCAGTCATCAAAAAACTCCCAATAAACAAAAGTCCAAGACCAGATGGCTTCACAGGTGAATTTTACCAAACATTTAAAGAAGAGTTAATGAGTTAATAACTATTCCTCTCAAACTATTCCAAAAAATAGAAGAGGAAAGAAAGCTTCCAAATTCATTCTATGAGGCCAGAATTACCTTGATACCAATACCAGATAAAGACACTAGGAAAAAAGACAACTACAGGCCAAATCTTTGATGAACATACATGCAAAAATCCTCAGCAAAATACCAGCAAACAGAATCTAAGAGTACATTAAAAAAATCATTCACCACCATCAAGTGGGATTTATTCCCAGTATGCAAAGGCAGTTCAATAATTGCAAATCAGGGGCGCCTGGGTGGCTCAGTCGTTAAGCGTCTGCCTTTGGCTCAGGGCGTGATCCCAGGATCCTGGGATCAAGCCCCACATCGAGCTCCTCCGCTAGGAGCCTGCTTCTTCCTCTCCCACTCCCCCTGCTTGTATTCCCTCTCTTGCTAGCTCTCTCTCTGTCAAATAAATAAATAAAATCTTTATAAAAAAAATAATTGCAAATCAATCAATGTGATATCAACAAGAGATAGGAAAAAAAAACAAATGATCATTTCAATAGACAACAGATGCAGAAAAAGCATTTGACAAAGTGCAACATCAATTCATGATAAAAGCCCTCAACAAAGTAGGCTTAAAGGGAACATACCTCAACATAATAAAGGCCATATATAAAAAACCCAGAGCAAACATCATACTCAATGGGGAGAAACTGAGAGCTTTGCCCTTAAGGTCAGGAACAAGACAAGGATATTCACTCTCACTAGTTTTATTCAACTTAGTACTGGAAGTCCTAGCCACAGCAATCAGACATGAAAAAGGAATGAAAGGCATTCAATTTGGAAAGAAACAAGTAAAACTTTCACTATTTGCGGAAGACATGATACCCTATATAGAAAACCCTAAAGACTCCACTGAATAACTACTAGAACTGACAAATGAATTCAGTAAAGTCATGGATACAAAAATTAATGTGCAGAAATCCATTGCATTTCTATATGCCAATAATGAAGCAACAGAAAGAGAAATTAAGGAATCAATCCCATTTATAATTGGACCAAAATGAATCAGATACCTAGGAATAAACCTAACCAAAGAGGTAAAAGACCTGTACCCTGAAAACTATAAAACTTAAATGAAAGAAATTGAGGACGACACAAAAAAATAGAACAATATTCCATGCTAATGGGTTGGAAGAACAAATATTGTTAAAATGTCAATACCACCCAAAGAAATCTATGGATTTAATGCAATCCCTTTTAAAATATCAACAGCATTTTCACAGTACTAAAACAATTAATCATAAAATTTGTATGGAACCAGAACAGACCCCAAATTGCCAAAGCAATCTTGAAAAAGGATAAAACTGGAGGTATCACAATCCCAGATTTCAAGATATACTACAAACCTGTAGTAATCAAAATAGTATAGTACTGGCACAAAAATAGACATGTACGTGAATTGAACAGAATAGAGACCCCAGAGGGGCACCTGGGTGGTGCAGTGGATTAGGTGCCCAACTCTTGGTTTTGGCTCATGGTCTCAGGGTCATGAGATCAAGCCCCACAAGACTGAGCCCCATGAGACTGAGTACCACGTCAGGCTCTGTACTCAGTGCAGTCAGCTTAAGATTGGCCCTCCCCCAGCGTCTCCCCTCCCCCACCCCATGCTCATTCTCTCTCTTTCTCTCAAATAAATGAATAAATCTTAAAAAAAAAAAAAAGGAATAGAGACCCCAGAAATAAACCCACGATTATATGGTCAATTAGTATTTGACAAGGAAGCAAGAATACACAATGGAGAAAAGACAGTCTCTTCAAAACATGATGTTAAGAACACTGGGCAGCTACATACAAAAGAATGAAACTGGACCACTTTCTTACACCATGCACAAAAATAAATTCAAAATGAATTAAGTACCTAAATGTGAGACCTGAAACCACAAAAATCCTAGAAGACAGCACCTTCTCTGATTGGCCATCGCAACTTTTTTCTAGATAGGTCCCCTGAGGCAAGGGACAAAAGGAAAAATAAACTATTTGGACCATATCAAAATTAAAAGCTTCTGTCCAGCAAAGGAAACAATCAACAGAACTAGAAAACAATCACTAAATGGGACAGGATATTTGCATATAACACAACTGATAAAGAGTTAGTATTCAAAATATACAAAGGACTTATACAAATCAACACCAAAATATCAACCCAATTAAAAAACGGGCAGAAGACACGAACAGACATGTCTCCAAAGAAGACATCCAGATAGCCAACAGATACGTGAAAAGATGTTCAACATCACTCATCATCAGAAAAATGCTAATCAAAACTACAATGAGATATCACCTCACACCTGTCAGAATGGCTTAAAACCAAGAACACAAGAAACAAGTGTTGGTGAGGATATGGAGAAAAAGGACTCCGTTTGCACTGTTGGTGGGAATGCAAACTGGTGCAGCCACTGTGGAAAACAGTATGGAGTTTCCTCAAAACGCTAAATATAGAATTATCACAGTAATTCCACTACTGGGTATTTACCTAAAGAATATGAAAATGCTAATTCAAAAAGGTATATGCACCCCTATGTTTATAGCAGCATTGTTTACAATAGCTGAATTATGGAAGTAGCCCAAACATCCATTGACTGCTGAATGTATAAAGAAGATGTGATAAATATATATGGTGGAATATTACTCAGACATAAAAAAGAACAAAATCTTGCCATGGAAAGGAATGCAGAAAGTCTAAATGCTATGTGAAATAAGCCAGTCAGAGAAAGACGAATACCATATGAGTGATGTGGAATTTAAGAAACAAAGCAAATAATCAAAGGGAAAAAAGAGAGAAAGAGAGACAAACCAAGAGTAGACTAGAGAACAAACTGATGGTCACCAGAGGGGAGGCGGGTGGGGGGATGGGTGAAATAGGTGATAGGGATTAAGGAGTGCACTTGTGATGAGCACCAGGTGTTCTAGAGAAGTGTTGAATCACTATATTGTACACCTGAAATTAATTTAACACTGTACATTAACAATACTGGAATAAAATTTTAAAAAAATTATAATGATTATCAGATACAGGGGGAAACTGATGCAACTATATCTTGTCCACAAAACAATAAAATAAAATAAAAACTTCTCTTCCTTCACCCTGTCCCTGCTTTCCTTTTTCCCTCAAAACACTTGCCACAAACCAAAATTAACTTGTATAGATATTTACTGGCTTCTTCCCCAACTAGAGTTCAGATTTTGTGATAGCGTAAGTTTCATCAGTCTTGTTCAATTTCAATTCTCCAATGTTTAGAAGAGAACTGACATAGAGTAGATGGTCAATAAATACTTGAATACATATTTAGATGAATGAGACAGATGCCCATTTGCCCTTGTACTGTTCTTCTCAGCTGCACAATCCCAAAGTGGCAGGAGCTACAAGGAAAAGTAGCAGTTTTTTTCAAGTTTGACATCTGCTTCTGAAGGACCCCTCCCTTCTTTGTTAGAGACACTTGTTTCAAGAGCCTCAGAGAATATTTGCCCAACGGAGGATCCTAGCAGTCAGAGACCTGAAAGGGAAATGTCCACCTACCAGACGTTGGCCTGGCTCCCAAACAGTCTGAGGCAGCGTGTTAGTCAGGGTTCTCCAGAAAAACAGACTCTCTGTCTTTCTCCCCCCATACATTATATTCTGTTTATTTTATTAAAAAATGCAAAACATGGATTTTTTTCCAGCAGGAGAGGACACAAAGGAATAACTACAGCCACCATCTATGTAGAAGCTACAGTCACATATCAGATTGACTCCCGTCAAAGACTTTTAGTGAGGCAATGATACTGTTCAAAAGAATCCAAAATTGGTCGCAAAGTATCTCTGTCTACTTGCAGGAAGTAATTAAGAAATGAATTATTCTAGAAGAAGAATAGAAAATGTTAGATATAGTAAAAACATGAAGGAAACAAAATTAAGTAATTAGTTCTCAGTAGCAATGGTAAAAAAAAAAAAAGTAGCATGAACTAAGTTTGTACCTTCTTCTAGGAGAGCTTAGGTGTGATGAAAGAACAGCAGCATGGGACAAGCAGGCCCTCCTACTGGGAGAGGATAACATGAGTTTCCAGGATTGTCACTGTGACATGTAAGATAGCACTTTGTCCTTTGGGCACATTTTGAATTGGAGAGTCATCCTCTCTCTTGTCCCATTCAACAGCTCCACTGGCTTCAGAAGTATCACTCCATCTACTACTGAGAGAGAGACAGAGACAGAGAGTGAAAGATTTATGTTAAGGAATTAGCTCACAAAATTAAGGGAGCTGAGATGTCCAAAATTTACACAGCTGGCCAGCAGACTGGAGACCCAGGGAAGAATTAATGTTCCAGCTTAAACCCCAAAGCAGTCTGCTGGAGAATTCCCGCTTCCTTGGGGAACATCAATCTTTTTCTTTTAAGGTCTTTGACTGACTGGATGAGCCCCACCCTCATTATAGAGGGTCTGCTTGACTCAAAGTCTACTGATTTAAATGTTAATCTCATCTTTAAAAAAATACCTTCACAGAAACATTTAGACTAGCATTTGACCAAACATCAGGGTGTGTCACAGCCTACCCACGTTGACACATAGAATTAACCTTCACAGGCAGGATGACAGAGCTTCAGTGGACACAGGTGAGAAAGAGGGTCCTGTAGGGAAAGATTAGAAACAAGAGCTTGCGTGAAGAAGGGGCAAGTTTTACATAACTTCCTGACAGATTTTGAACCTCTCTTAACTTTTTTATGCAATTTTTGGAAAGAGAATCAGAAGATAGAGCCAAGTTCATTGCATCACTATGTTGTACACATAGAACTAATACAACACTGTGTGTCAAATATATCTATATAAAGCTTTCCAATCCCATCTCAGCCAAGAGCCAAGATCAAGCTGTTGGTGGAAGCTGGGTAGCCCTGAATCCCTAGCTTTGTCTGGAGTGACACTCCTCCCTCGTGTCACTATATTCTTGAGCACTAGTAAGGAAGCCAGGCCATTCTACCCAATTTACAGACAAGTTCATTGAAAGGGAGGCTGTCTAAATAAGCAAACTTAAGTGGCAACTGAAAACGCTGCCCAGATAAATCAGGAGGAGATTTGGCAGACAAGTTTGAAAAGCTTATATTTTGGGTTCATGTTATCCCACCTGGTGACCTTCACCAGCTAGATTCCCTTTACGACTCACCTGAGGCACATGTTTGGTTATCACGGGCATTTTGTCAAGCTCCGTGAGGCGTATTGAGGAGAAGATGGATCAGGTGCAACCACCTCAGGAAAGTAGGAGTTAATGAATGGCCAGACTGGTGTCCAACGAACAGAATTCGAATAGATTTTAACACCTCTCTGGGTAATTTGGGACAAGTGACTTAATCTTCAAGCCTCAGTTTCCCCTCCAATTCTCTCCCAGCCTTACAATTTCATAGGAGTTCTAATCCCAGACACTCTGCTGATCATAAGGCCCCTCTCCTAATGCCTACTGTTAACCCTATGTGTCTTCAAATACACTACCGCTGCTGTTGATTTTATTTCTACCACTTGAGTACTGGAAAACCCATATTAAAAAACATTGATTTTCTCCACAATGGTGAGTCAGAAAACAGGTTCTGAATTGCTTTACACATACACTGGATGTTTATCTAATTATAAATGGAAATAATACTGTGCCCGTGAGAAAAATGAAGCTAGGAACTATCAAGAGAATCTCATCATATTTCCAAATACCATTACATTCTTTAATATTTTGGCTTCCAATAAGCTTCTAGTAGTTGGGGAGTTGATTTTTCTTTTTTAATATTCTTGCTGCTCACTTGATTCAGAAAATCTCCTGTTGCTATGGAAGTCAAATGGGCTTTTCATCTGTTTTAAAATCCTCTCTCCGTGCCTTTACAATTAGAAGTCAGACCTAATTATAATGCTAAGCATGTGAGTGTGAGATCTTGTATGAAATAAAGAATACTTTTTCTGATTCAGTTTATTATTCTACCAGACTTTAACTCTTTCCCATTCTTTCACATGCTACTTGAATGAGACTGAAGTGTATCTAAAATCAATTATATGAGTTTAATTTGCCCAAGCTCAGGGTAAAATTTTATTACTTTTTTCCTGAGCATCTGGTTATTCTAATTAATTTTCTCTTCCTTATCAGGGGATTTAATGATTCAATTCCATGCCCGTCTTTTTCCAAGTGCGTCTGAACGGTGTTGTTAGCCAGAGTTGTCTCCATGGCTGTTACGAAGCTCTGACTCTGGATGAAGAAACTGAAGTAGCGTACTGAGCAGGAGAAAAGGGATGAGGTCATGCCACTGAGCAGTGACTGTCACCTTCATTCTGCCCTTGGTTTTGTAATGTAACATGTGCACACACAAATATATGCCTCCTTATAGGTATCCTTATGTTAGAAATGGGTGACAAGTGAAGATGAGGGAATATTCCACATTTTTTAACCTAGTCTAAATTCAGCTCCTTTGCAGAGCTTGATCTGAGTAACCCTTTAAATATGAGCCCTCTAATTACTCCAGATTCACTTAACACTTGGCTACTCATGTGCCTGTGCTGTCAAAGCAAAGTCACAGGCTGACATCCACAGCAGGGAAGACAAGTAACAAATGCATGGACTTGTGGCACAAGACCCAGGCATACATGCTCATGACTGGCATTCAGGGAAATGTCAGACCTGCTTTAAAAATGGAGAATATGATGTGAGTGCCTGGAATTAAGAATGGAGACATATTAAATCTGAAATGGTGTGTATAACACCTGGCCATGGAAAATGTAAAAATGTCCCTGGTCCACTGCAATCCCCAGTGGGTTTGTTTACTCTTCTAAGGTGCATGCTGGGGACATGGCTCAGCCTCAGACACTGAACGTCTGCCAATACTGAAAAACGTGTGGGAAAACAGATACATGAACGTGAATACATCCCTGTGGAAGGATACTATCACCACCAAAAACTGCAGTGAGGCTAATATCAATCGTGCAGAAAGATTAAATCAACAACCCATCCCTGTGCTTCTGGTTTGCCTTTACTTCCCAAGGCTAATCTTCTAAGTACGAATGCCTTCCTGTGAGCATTTTTTCCATGTACCTTTCTTGTTCACAGAAAATGGGCAAAGAAGAAAGGAACATAAAGCAGGTGAGATTTTATTTGCACATGAAGAATTGCTTAGTGATGAAAAACAGAACAATTTAAAATGTGGTTGTGTGATCTCCTACCCTTGGAGAGGGAACACATAAAGAAAAAATTTTAAAAAGAACATTTGCCTGAAGTTGTTTGGGTCAGAAATAAGGATCAAATGCAAATCATCTTAACTCATTGTGAAACTGGCCAGACATTGATATAAAGAGATTAATATAATAATTTATCCTGTAAGGACTTGTCAAGCATCTACTATATGCCAAACACTATGTCTAGCAGTGGAAACACAAGGAACACTCTTTTCAAGGACTTCATAATCTTAGGGGTAAGACAATGAGACAGCCAAAAATTACTATACAATTCAAGACATAATTCTAGAAAATCCTAGAAGGAAAGTGTGCACAGGGTACTATGGAATACAGAGGAGAGGCACCTTACGTGAGCCAATTCATGCTACAGAAGGCTTCCTAACAGTATACAGCCTGCCAGTTCTAAAAATCATCCATGACTTTGATCTAAATCATCACTGATTTTGAATAAAGCTCACATAGTCATCTGTAGGAATAAAATAATATGCATTGGAATCATATCTTCGGGTGTGGGATAGGTTGCACTATTAGCACACAAGACAAAAATTAAATATATTTACAATTATTTGTAAAATTCTTGCATGTTGTCCGTAAAGTACTATTACATGAACATATGCAGTTTTATGTTATAATTATATTCAGTAATAAATATGCATAAACATGTGGTCTAAGCAGTAAACGTAAGAATCATATTCAGCATAGCATGATGCTCTCAGTGTGAGAGAACCAAGGAAAATGTGATGGAGGGTCATACAATCACTTAGTGATATAGCAGAGTCATTCACGGTATTTAAATGATTTCTTTCTGCCTCTGTATATATTTTTTCAAGCATGAGTAGTTAGAGTTGCCTAAGTTAAATAAGCACATGGTGTGGTTACACTGTATTACTTGGACTTTTCTTAGCAACAGTAATAAATTACAATTTGAAAGAAAGCCTTTGAAGTATCTTAGGCAAAAGATATATATGATCTGAGGAGAAACTAGAGTATCTCTTCACAGTACCTTATATTCTCTTAAAGCTGATTCACAGTATTGAAGAATCAAATGAAAAAAGGAATAAAATAAAACTTTACAAATAACAAATGTTTGATTTTAGTATCCTTATATATTCCTAATGCTGTTAAAAAATTTTTGTTTTTATATATTTTAAATAGGTAATGGAATATATAAGACTGTATTCCTTTGGATACATTTAAATGAAAACAGATTTATTTTGATATGTCAATAATTTAAATGTACTGGAAGCTACACTCCTTGCAGCTATTCAAACATATACATTTTTAGATGGCAAGTTAAGAAGGGTAAGGGGTACAATTTTTCAAAATTCTCTTAAGGGGTTTTCAAGCAAAATAGTATGATCACTGATGCACAGTAATTCAGTGCTATTGACTTTTCACTGATGTCGACAGAGGTCCCACCTTAGTTCCCTAAAAGTTCAGTGTTAAGTAACACTTATTCCTGAAATTATGAAGGGTTAACTTCATATGTAGGAATGATAACTTTCACATAAAACTATAATTGATAATTTAAAATTAGTAAATGAAACAACATGGTACCATTAAGAGAAAGGAGAAGGAACATCACTGGAAACATAGTCTCCAAATTTCCTGTGCTTCATCCGCCCCCGGATTGTGTCGTTCAGGCTGTTGGTTCAGAATCAAATCTGTTCAATTAAAATCACCTTCTGCCTTGTTTCCATTGCCTCTACAGGCCAAGTTCTCCAACACTGCACCTGCTCCATGCCCCACTGGAAGCCTTCCAGGCCAGTCCTGACCTGAGGGACTCAGCCTCTTGGGCTTCCTACCCCTTGAGGGTTACAGTCTGAGGTGGGGGGTCTCCATCAGTCCTGGAGTGTTCACTGTGCTCCTACCCAAAGTGTGACCAGTGCTACCCACTGCCTCCAAGCAATTCACCACCCTCTACAGGAGTGCTCCTATCCAATAAAGAGGCTCCTCTCCCTGGCATGGAATGTATACCACTCCCTTCACCTCCTATGAGTCCCAGTTCAGAGATTCTCAATGATTCTCAACTGAAAACGTCAGAATTCCATAGTGCATTCCTAAACATGCTCTTGTGTTTTATTCACCTGGGAAGTTTCGGTTTTGTTTTGTTTTTTTAATATCAGTGTCTGGCCCTGCCCCCATAGATTCTGATTTAATGGTTCTGGGGTGGGTTACAGTCATCAGCATTTTGCAGAAGTTCCCCAAGTAGTTCTAATTTGCATTGTAGCCAGGGTTAAGAACAACTGCCCTAGTAAATTTCACAAATAATCCCAGTCTGACCTTCTCAAGTAATCCCAACAGCCAGGCCAGTCAATCCAGGGGTTCCCAACACACATGCACACACACAAACACAGACACCCCACTAGCTATAAGTCAATAATCCGAGGAATGATTACAAATAGGTGGTCTTTCTCTAAACTAAGTAGTTCTAACCAATAGTCTTTCTCAGAAGACAGTAAGGGATGAAACGATGGGGTGGTTTCATAATTTTCCAGACTCTAAAAAAAAAAATGAATAAAGGAAATGCCATGGCCACGTGGAATTTAAGAGAGAAAAATGATATACCAAGAAAAAAGAGAGAAAAAACAAGTCAGGTGACGTAACTGGGTCCAATGGGGAAAAAAAAAAGAGATACAGGGGAATAGAGAAAAGTAAGGAGGGAATAATTTAGATTTTTAAGGAAAGATAACCTTCTTAAATTAACAGACTTACAAATAAGGGAAATCTTCTAAGTATTAGCATCATCAAATGACTGAGATCCTATGGTGTAATGAAAAGTGTGTAAGTCTTAAACTAAAATGGACAGATTGAATCTCATCTCTATCTCTTTCTAGCTCTGAAACCTTGGGCTATTGTGGCAGATTTTCTAAGATGCTCACTAGATTTCTCATCACACATGTTCTCTTTACAATGAGATGTTAAATCTTCTAATGAGAGGCGGGGTCTATGTTCTCCATCCCTTGGATCTGGGTAGGCCTGTGATTACAGTGGGTGTGGCACTACATGACTTCTGAAACTATGTCATGAGAAGCAATACCGCTTTTTTTAGCCCTCTTGAAACACTTCGATTGGATCCCAGTCACTCTGGTGTGAGGAAGTGAGAGACCACATGGAGAGGCCAAACACGGGCGTTCTGGTTCCAAGCTCCAGTTGAGATCTCAGCTAACTACCAGCATCAACTTCCATGATAAACCCTTAAGTGATTCTAGCCCCCAGCCTGCCAGGCATTCCCAGCTTCAAGACTTCCTAGCTGAGGCCCTAGACACAGAGCAGCAGAAACAAAGTATACCTAATATGCTGGTTCTCAACTCCCCACCCATAGAATCCAGGAGTGTAACAAAATGGTCACCATTTAATGCCCTTATGATGGGGGGTGGAGGTTGTTACATAGTAACAGATAATTGGAATAGCAAGTTATATAACTTTTCTAAGGTTTGGTTCAATGGTTTTCTAAGGTTTTGGAAGGTTGTGTTGAAAATTAGAAATAACATGTAATTTACTTGGCATGAAATAAGTGCTCAATAAAATATCAGTTCCTCAAATATAAAGGAATTATTGTTCATTTCCATTAACCATTGTCTCTTAGAGACCCAGCCTCTGCTACCACTTTATAGTGGCCCTTCAGACTTGAAGATGCATGAGAACATGAACAAATACTTCTGTGGTACAGATGGTCTTTTAAACCTAACCATGCAAAAAGACCAGCCCTTTGGTTTGAAGTGATACCAGTCATCTGCCCAACAATTCAATCATGGCTTGCTTATTTGATATGTTTTTCTGAGTGATATAATAAATATTTATTTATTTTTTTAAAGATTTTATTTATTTATTTATTCGACAGAGAGAGAGACAGCCAGCGAGAGAGGGAACACAAACAGGGGGAGTGGGAGAGGAAGAAGCAGGCTCATAGCAGAGGAGCCTGATGTGGGGCTCGATCCCACAACGCTGGGATCACACCCTGAGCCGAAGGCAAACGCTTAACCGCTGTGCCACCCAGGCGCCCCAATAAATATTTATTAAACAGTGTGCTATGCACAATGACACAGAAGATAGAACCCCTGCCAAAAGGAGTTAGTAATCTTAATTAAGAAAACAAAATCATCAAACAGACCTGAGAGAGTTTCTAAATTATCCCTTCATTTTATATTTGAGGAAACTGAAAACTGGAAAAGTTAATCAAGTTGCTCAGTTACACATTATTAGCAGCAGAGCTGGGACTAGAACCCAGGACTCCTTACTTCCAATACTTCATTCATTCATTCATTCCTTCAGGAAACATTTGTTGAGCACCTCCCATGTTCCAGCCACTGGGATTCAAAGATGGATAAGAAACACTCTTGCCAAGAAGGAGCTCACAGTCTGATGGAAGATGCTGTCAGAAAAGCAGATAAGTATAGAGCTCAAGAGAGTGCTGCAGCACTGTAAGATCACAAGGGAGCAGAGCTGGCTCTTCTTTGTTGGGGAAAGGTTCAGAAAGGAGCTGATGTTTAGACTGAGTTTTAAATGCTCAGTAGGAGTTTGCCAGGCAGAGAAAAGACATTTCGGGTAAGAATAAACAATTTCTGTGACGCTTCAAAGATATGAATATGCATTTTCATCACCCTGAAGTTTCTGAAACTCAGCTCTGTGGATGTATTCTTAAAGGACCTAAAGAATTTTTATCCTTTTAAAGGGTTAATGTTTTATTCAGGCTTATTAAACCAACATACTTCCTCATAACCAAAAACAATACCAGATACATAAAATGTACGTCTTCTCTTGAGAAACGTATATTATCTGAATTGGAGGGGCTCTCAGAGACCATTATCTCAGCCCCCATGTACACATGTGCCATAGCTGAGAACTGATATAGCATAATAAGCAGGAAGACTCTGAAAACACAGACATAGTTAAAGAGCAAGAGCAATTACAGGTTAAAATTAGGTTATTACTCCCTTTGATGCCCTTCCCCCACGGCGTATCACAAAATGTGAAAGCAAAGGGAAGGGCAAAAAAAGAGCAAATGGGAAGACTATCCCCTCTAGCCAGCCTATCACAGTTATAATATGGTATTTGAAAGAAGAAAAGACATTTCAAAAGGGCACCATTATTAATGCCACCAAAAAAGAATTGGAAAGTTGCAGCTTAAATCATTGGTTTTGTGCCAGTTCTCTTTTTTATATAAATATCAATTTTCACTGTGAGTTATTGCACCTTAATTTAGTTAGGAATACATTTTAAAAATGGCTTGCTAAAAGGTGTGATTCAATGGAGGGAAAGTATTATCAAGAGGTGCAATGATCCATAAATAGCTATTATTATTATTTAACATTTGTTAAACACCCACAGTGAGCTAAGCACCGTACTAAACTTCAGAAAGATATGGTTCTTTCTCTGACAAGGAAAGATTAAATACACAGAAGATAAGAGAGCTTAAATCTACTTAGGATCTGAGAAATGTATTTTTCTACTCCAACTTTTCCTTGCTTCCCTTGTCAAATTAACATAATTCACAATATTAGACGAGGACTAATGATAGTTACTCCTTACTTGTGTTCAGTGTTTTATATTTTACAAAGGGTTCTAAATGAATTTCTCATTAGATTAGGTGGCAGATGGTCTCCGGAAGACGTAAGCACTAAACAGAGGTAGTTTCATTTCAAGAGAAGACCAAAAGCTTGGAGGGGTCAGCTGTCCTGTCAGACAGAGCATCAAAGGACAGTTGTGCTTTGCGGAAGGAGAGAGATTTTTCAGATAGGCAATATATGCACAAAACACCTCTTTCTCTCCCACCTCTGTCTTTCAGCTACCAGTTTTCCTCCCCAAAGGCAGTCACCATAACAAATTTCTTGTGTATCCTTCCAAAGATATCAAATGCACTCACTAGCATACAGTTTACACATGTGGCTTCATACTGCACGCACTGTTCTGCACCCCACTTCTTTCTCTAATGATATATTTTAGAGATTATTTCATCCTGAATTATCATGTTTAATGGTTGCATCATATATTAGGTATAAACATACCATAATTTACTTAACTAACCACTCTTTTTTTAATTTTTTTTATTATACTATGTTAGTCACCATACAGTACATCCCTGGTTTTTTATGTAAAGTTCGATGATTCATTAGTTGCATATAACACCCCACTCTTAAAGGATGTTTGGGGTTTTTGGTTTGTTTTGTTTGTTTCTGCAAACATCTGCTGTTAATAATGATTCAATAAATAGCCTTGTAGAAACAACTCTGCAAATATATATATTTCCTATAAGGGAATTGCCAGGCCAAAATGTATGTGAATTGGTAATTTTGATACCTGTTGCCAAATTCTCCTCTGAAAAATCTATATTGATTAAAATTCCCAGCAGCAATGTATAGAAGTGCCTATTTCCCCACTATCACTAACACAATGTTATCAAAATTTGTAATCTTTGGTAACCTGGTAAGTGAAAAATAAGATCTTGTGGTAGTTTCATTTGCCTTCCTTCTAATTATGAGGCTGTTTGAAATTTTTTTCAAGGTTTAAAAAACATCAGTATTTCCTTTTCTGTGCACTCTGTTTATACCCTCTCAGGTTTTTGGGTTTTGGTTTGATTTGGTTCTTTTTGAAGGAGCTGTTCTTTTACTGATTGATTTTTGGGAATTCTTCTCATAATAATGAAATTGGTCCTTAGTACATAATCTGAATTGCATGTATTTTCCCTAGTATGTCATTTGTCTTTTGACTTTTTTAATGATATTTTTTGCCTCACATAATTATCTAGTTTTAATAAATGAATGAATTAACCAATTTTGGTTTACTTCATATTTGTAAAAGTATGTATTAATACAAGATTATTTTAAAAAGAAGCTCCCTCATTTTCATTCAGTACTATGATTTTATAGGTAAATTACTAATCCATTTGTTATTTAGTTGATGTGAGATAAGGATCTAACTTTGTTTTTCTTCTTGATGGCTACTAAGTGGTCCAAACTGCATTAATGAATAATTCACCTTTCCCCCACAATTTGAAATGCCACTTCCATCATATATTAATTCTTTTATAGAGAGTAGTGCTATGTTAAGACTATTATTCAGTTTAGGGATCTAGAAATTCCTCTGAGTCAATTCACCACCGTTGGTGCTAAATATGACCTACTGAATCCAAGTAGACGTGGGGGGCGAGGAACACAGAAAAGGTAATATGCAGGAAACAGGCAGAATGCCTAGCTGGAATTAAGATAGCAAATAGGGAGGCCCCTGGGTGGTTCAGTTGGTTGAGCATCTGACTCTTGGTTTTAGCTCAGGTCATGATCTCAGGTCATGATCTCTGTTGGTGAGATCCAGCCAAACGTGGGGGCTCGGGATTCTTTCCCTCTTCCTCTCCCTCTCTGCCCCTCCCTCTCTCTCTGCCCTGCCCTCCTGCAAACGCCTGTGTGCACATGCACTCTCTCTGTCAAATAAATAAATGAATGAATCTAAAAAAAAAAAGAAGATAGCAAACAGGAACAAAAAAAAGTCAAGATAAAAATATGAGGGAAAAAGTAAAGAAGATTCCAAAATAAATGCTTTAATGATACAGAGGATAATAATAGGAGACCTCTTCCAGTTGCCCTCATGACAGAATCCAGACTCCATTACGTGAACTCTCACAACTGTCTCATCTGGCTTCTGCCTACCCGTCTAGCCCAAGGCATGTTCCCCTTAACTCTTCTTTCAGGTTTCAGCTGACATATTTCCCCAGGTCTACTTCTAACCTGGTCGAGACTGAGTCGAACATTCCTCTTGTGTGTCTCTGCAGGTTTCTGTACTTTAGAGTCTAGCAGTCTAGTTTCTTAACGCTTTCACCTCTGTTGTGGACATCTTCCTTCACTCCCCAGCTTTTGTAGCTCGTTGTCCTGGTAACTAAATTTCTCTCCTTGTGTGTGTGTGTGTGTGTGTGTGTGTGTGTGTGTGTAAAGGAGGAAGGAGGGAAATTTGTGATCTGTAATTAGCAACTGGTGCTTCTTTTTTTTTAATTTTTTTGTTTGAGTATAGCGGACATACAATGTTACATTAGTTTTAGGTGTACAGCGTAGTGATTCAACTACTCTGTATGTGATGCTCTGCTCACAATTGGTGCTTCTTATGAGAAAGGCTCAACCTGTTCCAGCACAGCCCTCACATTCCGGCTTCTGCACCCACTACTTGGTCAGAAACTCTCAAATACGGTTTTCCATCGGGCCTATATGCACAGCTGTCAGCACAGCAGCAGGCCCTAGAGTGGTTTCCATCTCACAGAGAAGCAGACTGGGCCGGAGTCTCCTTGGACAGCCAGCTCATCGGAGCATCCTCCAGGGCAGTGTTTGGCACATTATAGTCCATGAGCCCAGTCTGGCTCCCTGCCTGTTTTTCTAAATAAAGGTTTATTGGAACATACACCTACTGTAATAATAATAACTACACATATCAAATACTCATTCTTAGAACTGATTATTTCACCCTTTTCCTCATGTAGGCTCAATGCTCTTCAGAATCTTTACAGATTATAAAAATCACACAGAATTCTCTAAACTCTGAAAGAAAGACATTGTGGCTATAAGAGTTCTGCAAATAAAATTATGTTTTTATTTACCTTCCAATTGTCTCTTTTGATGAGAGATTGCAAAGTAGTGGATAATCGAAAGTCATTTATATGTGCTTGGGGACCTTGTTCTATGACGAGTTCAGTAGTAAATTTTCCTTCTTAATTGCATTTTGCCTACAGTGGCACCAAAATGAGTTTGGATTGCTTGAACATATGTTAACTGGGTGATAAAGACAATAATCATTGTGCTGGACAGGAACAGAAGCCATTTAAGAATGTTTTAAAATTTTACTTCATATAATCCTCAAAGCAGATAATCCACAAAACAGAGGAGTGAGTGTCAACTGAGTATAAGAAATTTTTTGTTCCACTGCATCATTACGATTTTTAATGTATCATTATAATTTTTTATTTTGCAATAATTTTTTAAAATCTTACCTACGTTAGTTAATAGGACTTTCATTAACTGTAAAATTTTATACCACTTGAATAATTTCATGTTTCAATTACCATCTTCTTAAAATAGCTCTCAAGTGATGGCTAAAGCATTATTCATTCTATTCATAAGTTAATGTTGTTTAAATTCTGTTAGTTAAATATATTAAAAATTTCTTTATGCATTTTTCCACTTTTCATATTTTTAGCTATGCAGGGTTTAAAGGCCAGGCAGAATATATGAATACTGTGGGCATTCTTAGAAAAATAATTTACCTGAACTAGATAAAGCAAACCACTTTTACAAGAATCTACTTATTTAAAGAATACTTATTTAAACACTACCCCTGGTACCCTTATTATGTTTGGTGGTTGTGTACAATGATATATTATTTCTGGACGGCAGTTTTCCCATTTCTACAAAAATCCCTGAAATATTTATCATTTGACTCAATTACACTTTGAGGTGTTATCTTAGGAAAATAACTAACACAAAAAAAGATGTCTTTGTAGCACTATTTATTAAAGGGGGAAAAATCTAAATTTATAGCAATAATAGCATATCTATAATTTCAGAAATCATGTTTTCAAAGATTACTTCATGTTTTGGCAAGATGGCTATAACATAATTATTAAGTAAAATTAAACACACACACACACACACACATACACACATGTAAAGAATTATCCCATATATCTATGAGTGTGTGGGGAGTGGGGCAGGAGCTGGATGGGGGAATATGGAAGAAAATTTGCCAGTGAAGGGCACTTAGGTGGCTCAGTCGCTTAAGTTTCTGACTCCTGATTTCAGCTCAGGTCATGATCTCAGGGTTGTGGGATCAAGCCCCACATCAGGCTCCATGCTTGGTGTGGAGTCTGCATGAGATTCTTTTTCACCCTCTGCCTCTCTGCCTGCTCATACTCTCTCTACATTAATTAGTTAATTAACTACTTGATTAAATCTTTAAAAAAAAAAGAAGAAAACTTGCCAGTGGTTATTAGAGTTGTGGGATGGTGGATAATTTTTACTTCTCGTTATCAACTTTCACCATCACAAATTTCTGTAATGCATACATATATCTTTTATAAGAGTGAGTTTTATTTCAATAGCTAGATGCTGATTCCCAGAGCAGGTAGACTACGTAAACAGCCCTTTTTAGAAAATGCTTTCTAAAAAGAGGCGGTAAGACGAAAGCTTGTTTTACAGCTGCTATTTCTCATTAGCCAGTTCGTTATCGTTGCTGTACTTTACAGCTCGGTCTATGATGTAGAAACTCTCTAGCAAGGCTGGATACTTCCTCGGTGTTCAGTAGAACACACTCTCCTTCTCTATCAAGTCTCTCCCATGCTACCATCCACCTTCTCATCGTAAATCCTCGACTTAAAACGCACAGTAGGCTCTAGGCTCCTTGTTTGGAGGCAGGAAGACCTGTTAGGGGACTGCTGCAACAGTCTGGGTGAGGAATGATAAATCTAAACCAAGGCAGTGGGGGAGGGGGGGCTGAGCAGGAGATTCTTTTAGCCCACACAGCCCACATGTATCTGCTGCTAGAATGATCTTCCCTTCATTTTTGCTCAACCAGATCCTCCCATCCTTCAAGTTTCCACTCAAATGCCTCCTTCTCCATTAAATTCTCCTTGTGCCCATAACTGAAAATCATTTCATCTCCTTTTATTTTCATCTTTAACCTTTTTTTATATACATATGCTTTTCATATTGAAACAATCCAATGTGCAGGTGGGAAAATGCAGTTATAGTACAAAGAACTTTTTTCTTAAACCATTTGAGAGTAAGTTGCCAAGCTAATAATACCCCATCACCCCTGAATACTTTAGTAAGTATTTCTACCAAAAAAAGACATTCTCTACATAACCACAGTACAACCATCAAAATCAGAAAATTAGTATTGAAACATTAATACTATAATCCTCACTCCAGTAATGTTCTTACAGTAAAAAGATCCTGTTTGGAATCAAGTGTTGTACTTATTTACCATGTCTCTTCAATCTCATTCACTCTGGAACAGCATCTCAGTCTTAACTCTCATGACGCTGACACTAGAAAACTATGGTCCAGTAGAACATGCATCAGTTTGGGTTTGTCTGGTGTTTCCTCATGACTCAATCTAGGTTATGCATCTTTAGTAAAAATATCACAGAAGTTATGCTATTTTCCTATTAAATTGTACATAACTGCAGTTTGTTCTCTTATTGGTTATGTTTACATTGATCACTTGATTCAGATTATTTCCACCAGTCTTCTCAACTCTGAAGTTACTCTTTTCCCTGTGTAATTAATAATATTCTGTGGTGATGTGCTTTGAGACTTTTATTCATTCATGTATTTTTATCAGTATGAACTCACTGTTCATTTTATTCAATGAGCTATAATCCAATACTATCATTACTTATTTGAAGTTCAAACTGACACAAATTGGGCCAGTGGGAGACTGTTCAAAGTGGTTCTTGTGTCCTTTGACTCATCCTCATCATTTTTGAGCATTTCCTTGTTTTGTGGTGGTATAAGATGATTCAAGCTCATTTGTACTTTCCTTGCCCCAGACCTGGAATCATCCATTTCTACAAGGACTTCTGGCTCCTTTAAGAATGATATCTAGAAGCCAAGGTCTCAGCCCTAGGAGTAGTTACTGCTTTTGGAGTATCAGTGCTCCCAGGACCATGGAGTGGACAGAGATTAGGAATCTTGGAATATGTGTATGTGCACATACACATGAATCTACACACATTTACATCTATAGTTATTAAGACATTGGTCTATATATTCTGAAAACCTTGAGTTTTCACAATTAAGTCTTCTAACTCCACTTTTATTCCAGCTTCTCCCTTTCCATATTTGCAATTCCTTTTTCCAAAGGTGAGAGATCTGGCTCCCATGAACTTTAACATAATTACTTATTTAAACACTTCCCCTATATGTAACCAGTCTCTCATCTTTGAAACTACCACCTCCCTCACATAGATGTCCTCCTTACTCCACTCAGGTCATGACCACATGTGGATGTTCTCCCCACCCTGTTCAGTCACAAAACCCCATGCCAAGTTATTCTACATACCCCCTTCCCTGTATACCCTCTTCAACCTGTTCTATCTCTGACACCCCAATGCCAGGCCACTGGCCCCCATGTGAATGCCAACTTTACTCTGCTTGGGCTCCAATACCCACCCCAGGCCATCATACATGTGGACCCTCTCACTCTGCCAGGCTGCCCCATACATGCATCTTCTTCACTCTGTTTACAAATAATAAAATGTTTAAGTTAAAGGAAAAGAGACACTGATAGAACTTTTAGTCTAAGAACATTCTAATACCTTAAAGTCCTTAGCCAAATCCTGACTGTATCAGAATATGTGAAACACACTAAAGGAATAGGGATTCCTCCTTTTCTTTTCTTTTTTTTTTAAGATTTTATTTATTTATTTGACAGAGATAGAGACAGCCAGCAAGAGAGGGAACACAAGCAGGGGGAATGGGAGAGGAAGAAGCAGGCTCATAGCGGAGGAGCCTGATGTGGGGCTCAATCCCATAACACCGGGATCACACCCTGAGCCGAAGGCAGACGCTCAACCGCTGTGCCACCCAGGCGCCCCAAGGGATTCCTCCTTTTCTACCCACAAGGACAGTCATCAATGGAATCATTGTTTAAAAGAGAAAGTATATCAGTTTTTCATTATTAAATATCACACACACATGTACAGCACGCTCATACTCCTTCACTGTCACTCATTCCTCTGAAGATAAAATTTGGCAAAAGAGAATAAAATTATTAGTATTTTTAATGAAAAGCACTTCCTATGGCATTCTGTTGCTAGAAAGATTCTTCTGATATAACAGGAAAAATGGCAACGACCAAGGGGATACAAGGAAGATATTAGGGAAGACGGAAGGAAGGAGATGAGAAAATAAGAAAGTGAAAAGGTGGGAACAAGGAAGGTAGCAAGGAGAGAGACCGAGAGAGGAGACCTAAGAGAGAAAAGGCAGAAGAGGGAGGCTAAATGGGAGACACGTGAAAAGGGAATGGCAGGATGCCATTCAGGAGAGTCTGACGTGGCCACCAAATCGCATGGCAAAGGGCTCTAACCCTGTAATCAGCCCCAAAGCAATGCCACTGTCAGAATGAAAACATATCATCTCCTCCAAGATCACTGACAAGTAATGAAGAAACAGTTACTTCATACACTTCACAACTGAATGAAACTGACTTCTGAAAGTTTGGTACAACCAACTTCTGGATTTTATCTGTATATTTGCTTAATAACACCTTTAAATGATTCCTATTTTGAGAGTCAGTTTTGAAAACTACAGAAGTATCAACATCTGCAAATGGTAAGAAGGTTCTCAGTTAGTAAAAACTTCAGTGAGGCAAAATATGGATAATACATATATAAGTGGACCATCTGCAATGCTTCACATCATACCTGATTTGGCTGCTTTGATAAAGAAACCATATATCCTCTAAATTATGGTGTCAATGTTTCAGATTCAATCCCTACCAACCATCACAAAGCTGTCTTGTCTGCTGTTGTGGTTCTTGTCAAAACCAGGGTTTTGGGGCGCCTGGGTGGCACAGCGGTTAAGCGTCTGCCTTCGGCTCAGGGCGTGATCCCGGCGATCTGGGATCGAGCCCCACATCAGGCTCTTCTGCTATGAGCCTGCTTCTTCCTCTCCCACTCCCCCTGCTTGTGTTCCCTCTCTCGATGCCTGTCTCTATCTCTGTCAAATAAATAAATAAAATCTTTAAAAAAAAAAAAAACAGGGTATTGAGCCATTCCTTTTTTTAAAAAGTGTAACAGAATATAAGGTTTTCTCTATTACACATATGATTGCTGAATTTCTAAAAAAGTATTCTTGAAACACAATAAAACTTAAGGCAAAACTTTTAGAGAAAAGGAATACCCATTCTCAGAGTAACTCGATAGAGAGTTAATTCGTGGCTTAGGTTAACTGGCAGATATTTTTAGCTGAGGTAAATTTTTTTATATACTTCCTACAGTTGCTATTATAGATACTATTGAAAAGATCAATAGAGAACCTTAGTTCCCTTCCCATCACCCATTTCCCTTTCTTCCTTCCTAATAGAATCCTGATTTTGTTTGGATAGCGCTGCCCTCCCCCTCCCACCCCAAACCAATGACTGAGGGACAACAGACCTCACTGTCAGGTTGTTTGTGCTTCATTGAAAGCACTCAACACATGGCATTGCTTTGGCCCCTGTTGTAACTACAGAAGTGAGGTCTGCGTTGGTCCAATTATGGTTGGGGGAAAGGGCTTTCTCGTGTTTAGGATGTGAACAAGAATGTATATTGCATCAGATAGTGCTGGTAAGTATTTTATAGCCATAAGAGGAGCAAGTCTAAATTCAACACTGTCACACTGAAGATTACAGAGCAGAAATATAGGAAGAATATGGATTCTTGATGACCATCATTGAATTACTGAGTCACCAACCTGACCAGAACTAATTCTACTTCTGGACTTTCTGTTATGTAAGATAATAAACTTCTTTACTATCTAATTTTTTCTTGAATTGGGATCCTGCATTTGCAGCCCAAAGAATCCTAGTTCATCAAACCACACCTAAGTTCCAGTATGAAAGCCAGAATTGCAGGGAGACATCCACGTCAACCTTGCGGTGCTGGGAAAAGTGTTTTTATAGGTTAGAGTCAAGAGTGACAAGGCCTTCTCAGTTTCCTGCAGAAAGAAATCTGAAAATAATTGGAAGCACTGGAGACTTCTCTCACAGATTCCTTCTATTTAGACAGCTTTAAAACTTAAATATGGACTCCTAGTCCTTTCTTTTCTGGCATAGAGGAAATCAATAATGCCAGCTTTGCAAAGGTAAACTTATTGATTTGAGGACAAAGGAAATGATGCTAGATAAATTCAACCCAAAAGAGTCCCAGAAAATTCTGATATTCTTTGATAACAACCTACCTTTGAGTTACAGTTTTTAAGCACTGGCTGCCATCAAAATTAAAATGTCGAAGTCAACTTAGGGCCCAAGATACTTTCATGTTGCTATGACAACCTCTTTTTCAGCTTTAACATCAGATACCTTAATTTGGGCAGAGTTAACACTTACCTTGGGAGTTTTTTTTTGGGGGGGTGACTATATAAATTAGATTTATTTCAATTATTTCCAGAAAATCACTATTAGATTGTATGTTTATTTTCCATAAATAAAATATTCTGTGATCAAAATGTGATCAAAATCAATCTCCAGTTTAGGGCGCCTGGGTGGCTTTGTCAGTTAAGCTAAGCGTCTGCCTTCAGCTCTGGTCATGATCTCATGGGTGCTGGGGTTAAGCCCCTTGTCGGGCTCCCTACTCAGCTTCTCCCTCTGCCCCACCCCCATGCACTCTCTCTCTCAAATAAATAAAATATTTAAGAAAAATCAATTTCCAGTATAGTGAAATAAATCACATGAAAATTTATTACATATATGTTTTATATACTGTTCTGGGGAGAAAAGCCATTTTCATCTAATTCACAAAGGAGTCATGTCTCAAAAAGTTAAAATTATTGCTGGAGACTGAATAATAACTGTAGGTGGTCAGAGAAATTATCATGAAAAGGGAAAGAAGATAAAAGGAATGAAATAAGATGTATTTTTAAAGTTTTGTCATGGTAGATACAAGGAAGGACAGGTATAAAGAATATGCCTGCTGGATATGCCTAGCCTCGGGAGAGAGGACTGTACCACAGGCCACTAATCCAGAAAAGATCAAAATTCAAAAATCAAACAACAGTTTCTAGTGAATGAGTATCGCTTTTGCGCCATCGTTAAATTGAAAAATCATAAATCAGGGACCACCTATATTTACAAAAAAAAAATCCCAGGCAGGATTAAGGGAAGCCTCAGGGCTGATGAGGGAGCCTAAACTGACAATGGTAAAAGCTATTTGCATTCCTAACCAGGAAGAGGCAAAAGGAGGGAGTTTTCTCAGAAGCTAAACTGGTGGGACCAGTGCTCCTGACACGAGCTGTGACCTTGGGCGAGGGAAGGAGAGACTCCCAACGGCAGCCCCATAGGATCCTCGTTCTCTCCCCATCCTCTGACCTCCTTGCCAAAGTCTTTCATTGACTAAATCCACACAAAAACTGTGCGAAGAGGAGCTCGATTATCCTGTCTGAAGAGGCCAGATCCCGAGGCCCCAAACAGGGTCAAGGGTGGAAAAGGAATCTGACAGAGCAAACAGATACCTCCGAACACAGACACTGCCCAGATAACAACATGGGGGGGGGGGGGGCGGGGGGGGGGACTCATTAAAAGATGGAGACATTTGGTTCTGCAACAGCTTTGGTACACATTTTGGGCTAAGATGTATATTTTAGAATCCTTTCCATTTTGTTAATGTTAGTTTTTAGTCATTCTACTTCATGTTGACAACTTTTGAATATAAACAAATACATATTTCATAATCATTAACTTTAGAGACTTTTTTCTCTCAGGCAAAAACACCCATCTAGTTCCATAAACCTGGCACTACTTCATTACTGTCAAAAAGTGAAGTGTTTAAGACAGTTTGCTTTGACTCCGTCTCCAAACTATACTCTTTCACATTGGATTCGTGTTTCTCTTTTGAGTTGTTATGAACATAAATTGTGTGTGGAGTGTGGGTGAGCGTGTAGGTATAGCTTACTGAGCTGACCAAAGGGAAGTCCATGCACACAGATGCTCTCCAATGCCACCACCAGCTCATCATGTCGGTGTCTTTTCAGGACCTGATTGAATAGGTTCTGTGGTGCAAGGGACAGTGTTCTGGACTTTAGGTCTGGAGGCTATAATCAGTCTGTTCATTAACAAGCTGTAGGACTCTGGCAAGTCCCTTCACCAGCTTCTCTTTTATTTCTATAAAAGGGGTTGAGGCAGAGTCTCTGATGTCACTTCCAGCTTTAAAATTCGGTGCTTCTCATGCATGTTCCTAATTATCATGCCTAATAGGAACCATCAGTCTTGCTGCTGCTTGATCGCTTTAGTTTGAAAAGGCCTTTTTCAAACTGACATAGAGAATGCTAAATACTCTATTTTAAATTAAAATTTAGATAAAGAAACTAGCAGATGACATTAAAATACAGCAAATCCTCAGTGACTTTTTGAGTCTAACAATTACAGCTTCCCATGAACCTTAACATTTCCCTGAATTGCAAACATTATGTTTACCATTTCACAGGTAAATATTTACATGCCTAAGTAATGAGAGCTTGAGAAATAAAGAAAGCTCTGAGAAATGAAGAGGATAATTTATGCTCTAGAGTAGATATGTACTTTGTAATTCAGCTCCATTGAAGAAACTCTCCTTAATATCCTTAACATCTTCTTCAAGGTCCTAGAACAAAGGAAAGAGCTATTTGTCCACTGCGAAGGCTGAAGTATTTCATGCAAGGTGTCAGGTGCGTATTCAGAAAACATTACTGCATTGTATAAATTCCTGTGTATTTAATACCTACTATACACTGTATTAAGGGTATTATGTATATTGTTTAATTCTCACAACTGTCCTTTGACATTATCTCCAATTTTCTGGTCTCAGAGAAGTCAAGTAACTTAACCAGGGACAACAGCTAGTAGGGGACAGAGCCGGGATTTGAACCTAAGATTCTAAGGCCAATACCTTCATTCTTGTTACCCCATTGTCTCTGGGAACACTGGCCAGACACACCCACTACATGTCAAATACTTCATTGTTTTTCATAGATAATGACACTGTTTCTCCCTAGCAATGCCTCTGCACACTGAACCCCTCCACGTGTCCCTCCAGCAACATCCACCAATCCCTCAGGAATGAGAATGAAATAGGCTTAGCCTCAACTATCGGTGTTCTCAAGCTCTGTAACAGGGACAATTGACACATCAATGTAGCATGTCTTCAGGCATGAAAAGCCCTATCTCTTTTCTCTCTTCTTAATCATAGACCACATTTTTTCATAAGTATCTACCTCCTCTCTCCTTCCATTGTAATTACCCAACTGTCCCTAGAAGACATCTACCTTCTAAATGTGCTTTAGAAAGTTTTTGACCTTTACTGGTCTTTGAGAAATAAAAAAAGATTGGAGGCACTGCCCTAGACCGCTCCACTTCTGTCTTAGACTGGATCTCCTGAAAACATTCTGAGATGAGGAACTGTGTGCATAATGCTGGTTGGGGAGTGCTCTCAGGAGATATACCTGCAAAGAAGTGAGGAAAGGACTGAGGGAAGGAAGACCCAGGGATGGGTCAGCCCTGGAAAGGGGTCTGGGATGGAGCAGCACAGAATGCTCTACACCCTGTCAGACTGGTAGACCTAATTTGTGTCTTCAATTTAATTATGTTTCTCTTCCAGACAAAGGGTTTTTAAAGTTCTAAAGACCAGTCTGAAATCTGACTATGCAGAATTTAAAATATCCTGAGCTTTCTCTCCTGGGAAAATAAATAGAATAAAGAAAGATTATGAAATCTGAAATTTCTAAAAATAATAGCCTGAAACTGGGTAATGTGAATGAAAGCCAGTCAAATCTGTATGGAATATAGCATATTACTGATTCATTATCAGATCACATAATTTAATTATATTCTATTTACCATGCAGTTTTCACACCCTAAACTTCCCAGTGTAAAGTCTATGTTATCTGATTAGAGAAAGCAGAAAGAGAAAGAAAGAGGCCATGCAAAAGAGAAGCTTAGTTAAGGATGGCAGACTGCATTGTAAATTCAGAAACATCTTTAATATGTAAAAGAAATGATGCAAATTCATCTTTTGTTTTCTATAAATAAGCCAGGTTTATCTTAAACTATTGGTAAGAATATTTTTCCCTTTCATCTTTCCTGGACTTGAGCCATTTACAATTTGTAACACAGAGAAACATTTTTCAGATCTAACTTAACATGTAACTCTTTGTTGTTTCAACTGAATTTAGCAAAACCCAGAAAGAAAATTCCTTCCTAAAACATAATTAATTTCTACAACATGTTGATTTAAGCTGCTAATTTAGGAACATACAGATCCCTATTGCTAGGTTCTTCCAGTCAGACTTTAAAGATATTCTTCAAAATATGTATATATCTCAAGTCCTAAAATAAGGAGGTTTTAGTGACTGAAAGATGTTGAGGAAAATATAAAGCTCTTATTTAAAAGTATCAAGTCAAGGGATGTCTGGGTGGCTCAGTTGGTTAAGTGTCTGCCTTTGGCTCCACTCATAATCCCAGAGTCCTGAGATGGAGTCGAGCATCAGGCTCCTTGCTCAGCGGGGAGCCTGCTTCTCTCTCTGCCTGCCACTCCCCCTGCCTGTGTTCTCTCTCTTTCTCTGACAGATAAGTAAATAAAATCTTTGAAATAAATAAATACATGTGTTTGACTTGATATTTGGCTATAATATCATAGTATAATCTATGCTGAAAACAGTTATTTAACTTTTTCCTAATGGGAGATTATATAATAACTATGCAAATAATGCTGATAGGCTAATCTGATTAAATAAATTAATAACTCAATAAACACTTAAGGTTTACATGTATGTATATATTTAAAACATTTCCCATAAGTTAGTGTCCTGGGAATTATATAAAATGTACTTTTAAGTCTGTCTCTAAAGGAGACACAATATTTCATTTTAGATAAATTATGCTAGGAACAAGATATAAACTTGTGGAAAGTACAGTTTTTTATTTGTTTTATTTACACCATATCCCCAACAGGTGGCATAGTAACTGCACAAAGTAGGTGCTCATAACTATCTGCTGAATTAATAAATTAGGACAAGGTTAGTGGGGACTATAAGATAATACTAAGAATAAGAAATGGTCCCGGCCATTCAATGAATATACTTCGCCTTAGAAAGAGAGCCAGCAGATATTTAAAGCAAAAGGAGTTCAATCCAGGTTTGGGTTAACACTAAAACACTATTGACATCTGTCCAAATTCTATTCACAATCTTGGGTTCTTACATAAATGTTCTGAATTCTTTTAAAATAGCACAACGGGCATAAGCCCAGAACCATGACAGCTTTGTTTCAACAGAGAGTTAAGAGATGGCCTGTTTATGAAATATCTTTACCACAAATTTTTCATGCTGGGAAATCAACAAAATACTTACTAATTCAGCTATAATGCTTAACTATGTTATTTGACCAAGAGATTGAAATGGTCCTGGAAAAGCCAGGAGAGAAGTGAGAACTTGGCAAGAAATATGACCCCATGGAGTCACATAAAAACCCTAAATACTCCATTATCATCACTATTATATAATATGCTTTATACTTCATGAAGCAAATTGGCACATAGTATCTAAATTGGTGATCGTGACAACCTTGTGTATCAGGGAGCAGTACTGAATCGTGTTGGAGGTTTGGGAGTACTAACGTCAATCTTTCGCAACCTGGTCAGTTGAAAATAATAATACTGATAATCATGACCATACTTATCATAGCTAGTACCTAAATAGGACTTATTTATGTGTCAAGTGTGACCTACATGCCTTTACCTGTTAGCTCAATTACTCCTCCAACCACCACAAGTCTCCAAATGGTAATCGAGGCATCTGCTTTATTCAAGTTGGTTGGCAAATTCACTTTCCACCTGGTTAAAAAAAAAAAAAGATGCATTTTTTGTCTCTCTCTTCTGCACTGAACCAGGGAGTGACCATGCTGACTCTTCCACCCAGTGTCATGCTGTAAAGCTGAAACAGAGAGAACTGAGGTGTAGCTGGAACAGGCTCATGTGGTCTGATGGTCTGTCTACTGATAGCCTGAGTGTGTGAGCCCCAGCCTTCCCTGCACCCAGGCAGGTCCGTGAGCTGAGGGAGAGGTGGGCACAAATGCCAGGCTTTCCACAATGTCACACTCTCTCTCAAGTTTTTTCAGTAGGTGGAAAATTTGTACTGAAAATGCTGCTGCTCTCTCCTGGGAAGGAAAGCAGCTATCCCCCATGCCTCCATGGGAAACTGCAGGGAAGAAAATGAGTGTTTCAGTCCATACTACCCCCAGCACCTCCAACAGCCAATTGAGGGAAACTGAGGACCATGTAGGCTTAGTTTCTTCCTCAAAGGCAAGGAACTGGCAAGTAGCAAAGACAAACCTTGAGCCCAAGCATTCTGACCACAGAGCGCACATCACATTCACTCTCCACTACACCAGAAACCTTGCACTCCAACAAATTTGATGAACGCTGAAAGGCAAACATTCTAGAAGTCAAAACCCTTGAATGCTCTTCTGGAAATGCTTTCATGCCCTAACCAGATTCTCTTTTTCCCATAATTTCTTGTAAAATGTGCTGAAAACATATCTTTCAAACCATTTCTTTCTGAGCCAAGTTAAGGGATAGAGTAAACGACAGAAAAGAAAGAAAAAAATTGTAATTATAGTTCATCTCACAACAACATATTTAAAATTTGACTCAGTCTGACTTTGGTGTATTTCTATTACTCAAAAATACTCATTATATTGTGTAGCAGGGTAAGACATCTTCTGTTCATAGAGTTAGCAGTTGTGCCAAAAGCACTAATATTTTGCTTTACTGAATATCAGACTCAAGAACAGATGTTATATTATTCTCTTATTTGTATTTTTTCATCAGGCTTCATTCAACAGGTATCCCAATATGGAGCTGCTTGTTAGTTTACTTTCCACTAAATATAGACACATAATTAATATGTGCTGGGCCATAAAATACTTACTTACTGTTTATTAACAAGCTCAACTTGCAGAACATGTATACATTTGACTGCATTTTGTGAAAAATAACTCAGAGTCTTGAACTTCCTCGTGGGAGTAGAATTATATCACCTTCCAGGCTGGAAGATAATTTTATATTTTACATGCGTATATTCTGTAACCACTACTGCTGTTTTTTACTATTTGTGATCTTGTAGAGAAGGGAAGAAAGTTATATCACTTCCTAGCTGTGATTCTTATAAACAATAAAAAAGTAGCATGAAGGGTAACAGTTCTATCAGTTTTCTGATAAGAGCTTCAATTCGTAAGCATGGTGACTGGAATAATTGGTTTTTCTCTAAGCAGAACTGGAACTGAAATTAGATTGAATCAAGACAATGGTCCTCAACACCTTTGCTTCCATTTAGAAGGATAATTTTTTTATTATTTCTAGGAAAATAAAAAATCGTAGCTTTTCAGATACCAATCTAGGCTAGTTGCTAGTGTTTGATCACTAATCAGTCATAATTCTCTTCTGCTCAGTCTAGACACCACCTCTGAATCCTCAGCCCAGCACTCCATTAGTCAGGACCCATGAGTTGGAGTTTATATGAGGTGAAACTATTTGCGTTTCCTATTACATTTGAAGTACCTCAACTGCAGCAGTTTAAAAAGAAAAAAACAAATATAATCCTATAATATTTACAGAGATATCAGTGCTCTTTCAAATTCTGATTAGTGCTACTAATCCCTATAGACTCTTTCAACACTTTGCAGGAAAATAATGAAATCTAATTAACTATATTCTAGAAGGACAGCTGATCATAGCTTAGCAACTAAGAGGGTTCATCAAGGTAAAAAGAAACATAACAAAGTCCCCTATTGAGCATTTGAAAAATGGCACTAGTATAATCAAGGAACTGATTTTTAATTTAATTTAATTTTAACTTAAATATTCATCGATGGCTGCCATATTGGATAGCACAGGTGTATTGAATCTTGTTTTACCTTCACAATAACCTGGTAAAGCAAATCATCTCCACTAAAAAGAGAAGGAAGTACAGACATATTAAGTGACTTGCCAACATTACAAAACCGGAAGGAGACCAAATGTATACTTGAATGCAGTTCTCAACTGGATTCCAAGTTCTCAACTCTGGGAATCCAAGTTCTCAACTCTTTCTATGGTACCATATCAAGCTCAAGGTAAGTATGAATCAAGAGAGGACAACCCCCCAAAACTAGTGATTGTACACAACCCACCAAAAGTTCACAACAGGGAGGGGCGCCTGAGTGGCTCGGTCAGTTAAAAGTTCATGATAGGAAGTACACTACAAAGAACTGTCAAAAATCTGAAATCTTATCCTACTTGTAAGCTAACAAATAAGCATGCCACAGTTTCATGAAAGCTGTCAGAAGACAGGAAATTCCTGAGTTAGAGAGGAAGGATTTTATTATAGCAATAGCAGTAGCCAGAGTATTAGCATTTTCTTGTACCAATTTCCCAAGCCCAAACTCACACAGTGTTGCAAAAAGGGTCAGATGACTCTTGCACGTACAGTGAGTGCATTACAGGTTGCTTACTGAGCTTAGAGAACCCAAATATTTTATAATGGGCAGTAAGCATCCTGCCCATTACCCCATAAAGAGGCATTATCTTTATCATACTAGACAATAAGCATGCCTCCCTTTTCCAAGTTCCACCTTTCAAGACTATTCTCTCCGGAAATATCCTTGAAGTAGATAGTCTGGAACAAAGGCAATCCCAAGACTTGCATGAATGTGAGAGACCACACACGATACAGATACGTGCAAACCTCCCTCCTGTAGAAAATGCCCTTGGAAGCAGTTGGAACAGAGCCAAGTGGTCTGAGCTAGCAATGCTTCCCCAGGTGGAAGCCCAGTAGGAAACCTTAGCCCTGCACATAGCTTAAATGCTCATTCCCTCGGGTCTGCCACAAAGGCACACTGCATTGCAGAAGAGTTAAAAGAAAAATGTATGCACAGTGCAGGAAGGAGCCCAGATCTTCTCTGAGGAGCTGAGTACTTCAGTGGTATCATTCAAGCTGGGTCAAAAAAAAGTCATTTCATTTTTTTTTAAATATGGTAATATAACCTCAAGCACCAGCTCACTTCAATGACAGGCACTTCATAAAGTTCATTTTTATTATTCTCAGCTGAAAAGTAAATAACACTTCTACAGGTGTCCTTCATATTAAAAGGCTTTATTTGCAGGCAATAGAGACTCTCTGTTGACTAAAACCTTATCTATGCTTCACAGAGCAGATTGTTTTTCCCCAACACCTTTCAAAGAGGTATGGCCAGTCCATTCTGCACAAAGAAAAACAGTGTGGTAAAAGAGATGATGCAACAAAAGCCAACTGAAAGAGCTCTAGATGGCCAAACATGGAACAATTTGGGCAAAATCAAAAAATGCAGTATTCGATTATAACCCAAAGAATAAAATAAATATTCATGAGTCCATATTGATAAACAAATAATGTTAATAAGCATCCACAGCACTTTTATAAAGATAATTTTCCCAAAAGTGGAGTCTACTGTTTCCTTGGGACTGAATCATAAATGTATAGATGTATATAAATACACATTACTGAATCAGTAAATAAGTGATAGAGGACAGACAAATCTTCCTTCCAGAAGAATTCCAAATAATATATCTACATATTCCCACCTCCAGGAGGTGGAACTCAATTGCCTACCCTGGAAGGTGGGCTAGACTTAGGGACTCACTTCTAAAAAATAGAGCAGGAAAAGTGAAAAACAGTCCCTTAGCAGTGGAGAGTCCTGGCAAGAGCTGCCTTAACCAAGTGATGAAGGTTAACATTGCCAGTGATGTCACGTGGATACAATGTACTCTGATGTGAGGTAATGAGACGGGCACTTCAACTCCATGGTATTCTTTCCAAATCCCATAACCCCAGTCTAATCCTGAGAAAAACATCAACAAACCAAGATCAGGAGACATTCTACAAAATATCTAGCCAGTACTCCCCAAGGCCATTGAGGTCATGAAAAACAAGCAGAGTGGGAAATTGTCACAGACTAGAGGAGACTGAGAAAATGTGACAACTAACTACAATGTGGCATCCTGCAGTGAAACAGAAAGAAGGCATTAATGGAAAAGCTAGTTAAATCCAAATAAATTCTGGAGTTTAGTTAATAGTGATGAATAATGTTGCTTTCTTAGTTTTGATAAATGTTCTCTGTAATGTAAGATGTTAACAATGGGTAAAACTGGGTGGTGGATTTACTCTCTGTACTATCTTCACAACTTCCCTATAAATTTAAAATTATACAGAAACAAAAAGTTTATTTAAAAAAATAGATGGTACAAATTTATCTCTTTGTGTGCTCTTGCCTGACGCATGGCAGAATTCTATAGCTAATGCACTGCCCAATCCAAGAAGCACAGTGAAAGGAGGCTCGGGGAAGCTAAATGAATTCAAAGACAGGGGTGAAGTAGCAACAACGCACTTCACAATAAAAGGAAAAGCAACATTGGTTCTTCACTGAATAACCTGAGTATTTGCATAGTAATCTGAGAAGCAGAATATAATCTGAACATAATAAAAATTGAGGCTCTCCTTTATAGGTCAGGAAGAGTAATAAGGTAAAAGCCCAAACCGATAAACCAACCAGATTTCAAAGAAACAAAAGTGTGCTGGCTATCCAAAAATGTCTATGTTTAATAGTATAAAAGACTCAAATTAAAAACATAAGTTTTAGACAAACCCTTCAAACTTGTGAAATTTCTCTATATTCTCTTTATTAATTATCTAGGATATTATAATAATATCTGACATTTATATTATCATTTCCAAAGTAGTAAAACCATTTTGCCAATAAATTGTATCTCCTTCTTGCCACCCAGTTCTCTAAATTACTTCCTTTTCCCACTCAGGCCATCCTCTGCTTTCAACCCTGAAGGTTTCAGCCCCAACCCAAACTTCCCAACCTGCACTCCTCTCCCAAGTCCCAACTAAATCCTATCTCTTGCTTTTGACACATTTTTGGATTCATGTTCTAAATAATAATCCCTTCAAAATAACTGTGAATGGATAGAAGGACATCTGGCTCTTTCCATATTTTGGCTATGGTGGTCATTGTTGCTATAAACATTGGGGTCCATAGACAGATGAATGGATAAAGAAGATGTGGTATATATATATATACACACACAATGGAACATTACTCAGCCACCAAAAAATGAAATCTTACCATTTGCAATGATGTGGATAGACCTAGAGGGTATTATGCTAAGCAAAATAAGTCAATCAGAGAAAGACAATTACCATATATTTCACTCATGTGGAATTTAAGAAACAAAACAGATGAAAATAAAGGAATGGAGGGGATATAGCCACTTTGGAAAACAGTGTGGAAGTCCCTTAAAAAGTTAAAAATTGAGCTACCCTATGATCCAGCCATTGCACTACTGGGTATTTACCCCAAAGATACAAACGTAGTGAAGAGAAGGGCCATATGCACCCCAATGTTCATAGCAGCATTGTCCACAATAGCTAAATTGTGGAAGGAGCCAAGATGCCCTTCAATAGATGACTGGATAAAGAAGATGTGGTCCATATATACAATGGAATATTACTAAGCTATCAGAAAGAACGAGTTCTCAGCATTTGCTGCAACATGGACGGCACTGGAGGAGATAATGCTAAGTGAAATAAGTCAAGCAGAGAAAGACAATTATCATATGATTCCTCTTATCTATGGAACATAAGAACTAGGAAGATCGGTAGGGGAAGAAAGGGATAAAGAAAGGGGGGTAATCAGAAGGGGGAATGAAACATGAGAGACTATGGACTCTGGGAAACAAACTGAGGGCCTCAGAGGGGAGGGGGATGGGGGAATGGGATAGACTGGTGATGGGTAGTAAGGAGGGCACGTATTGCATGGTGCACTGGGTGTTATACGCAACTAATGAATCATCGAACTTTACATCAGAAACCAGGGATGTACTGTATGGTGACTAACATAATATAATAAAAAAAAAACATTAAAAAAAAAAGAAGATAATAATCTCTGTGAGACACACACGCATGCACATGTTTCACTTCAGAGCAATAGTTCAGTATTCACTAATACAATGCCCATGGAAACTTGATACAGCATAGCTACTTGAATAATGAGAATCAACTGTATATCTTGATCCTCTTTTTACCTTTTTACTTATTCATGATTTTATATTTAAAGTATTAAAATATGTTTCCTGTTCACAGCAAAAAAAAAATATTAAAAAAAAATTTTAAAAAAAGAAATGGACTCCTAAATGTTGCATAAGTCAAATAAGAAACCGTGAAGGAATTAGAAAATATTTCTGACTGAATGATAATGAAAATACAAATACTAAATTTGTAGGATGTAGCTAAAATAGGGCTTAGAGCAAAATTTATAATTCTTAATTCTTATGTTGTTGGTGAAAAAAGTTTTATTTTATTTTTTTTAAGTCTCTCTTTTTTTTTTAAAGATTTTATTTATTTATTTGACAGAGAGAGAGACAGCCAGCGAGAGAGGGAACACAAGCAGGGGGAGTGGGAGAGGAAGAAGCAGGCTCCCAGCAGAGGAGCCTGATGTGGGGCTTGATCCCAGAACGCTGGGATCACGCCCTGAGCCAAAGGCAGACGCTTAATGACTGAGCCACCCAGGCGCCCCTGAAAAAAGTTTTAAACTAATTATCTTAGCTTCTACGTTAAGAGACTAGAAAAAGAAGAGTGAGTTAAGCCAAAGTAAATAAAGGAAGGAAATAATAAATATAAAAGCTGAAAGTAATTAAATAAAGAATAGATAATAGAGGAAATCAAGTCATTCAGAAGCTGATTCTTTGTAACAATTAATAACATTGAAAAATCCTTACCTAGACTGACCAAGAGGAAAAAATAAAATTACCAATATCAAGAATGAAAGAATACCACATAGATATTACAGGCATTAAAAGTATATGAAAGGAATATTATGACTAACTTTATGACCATGAATTTGACAACCTAGATTAAATGAACAAATTATTTAAAGACACAAATTACCAAAAGTGATACAACAATAAAAAGAAATTCTAAAAAAGCCCAACATATGGTATATTGGTGTTGTTGTTGTTGATGGGTTTTTAAAAAATTATTATGTAAGTATAGGAAAGAAACTGAATTTACAGTTAAAAATCTCCCCACAAGGGGCGCGTGAATGGCACAGTTGGTTCAGCATCTGAATCGGTTTGATATCAGGGCTACAAGATGGAGCTACATCGGGCTTTGCACTCAGCACAGAGTCTGCTTAAGACTCTCTCTCCCTCTCCCTCTGCCTCACCCCCACCCTGCCTCTCTTTCTCTCTCTCAAGTAAATAAATCTTTAAAAAGAAGAAAACCTCCCCACGAGGAAAACTCAAGATCTAAAGGGATCTGCAGGTACGTTCCATCAAATATTCACAAAAGAAATGACATTATTTCTCAAACTCCTTCAGAAAAAATTTTAACTCATTTTTTAAAGCCAGTATACCCTTGACACCAAAACTCACAAATCAATACAAGAAATTTTCAGACAATATATCTCCTGAACATAATGCAAAACTCCTTAACAAAATATTAACAAATCAAACTCAGCAATATATATTTTTTAAAAGATACATCATAACTAACTGAAGTTTTTCCAAGACCGCAAGATTGGTTTAACATCCAAAAATCAATTACTATGATTCACCACAAGATATCATAAAACAATCTCAGTAGTTGAAAAAGATACATTGGATAAAATGCCCACTTATTATAAAAACTATCAGAGATTTAGGAATAGAAGAAAATTTCCTCAAACTAATAAGCAGGATCCAAGAAAAACTTATAGCTAATATATTAATGGTGAATGATGAACATTTCCCCCGTCTGATTGGGAAGAAAATCAGAATGCCCTCACCACTTCTACTTAGTATTTTGCTATAGTTCTAGTCAGTATGACATAGCAAGACAAAGAAATAAAAGCAATAAAATAGGAAAAGAAATAAAACTGTCTCGGTTTGCAAATGAAATGATTGTTTTTATAGAAAAACCATAAGAATCTATAAAATATCTACTAGGATCAATAAGCAATAAGAGATCACAGATTCAAAATCAATAGCCAGAAATACATTGTATTTCTCTATACAAGCAATAAAAATGGAAATTGAAATACAAGTACCATTTACAAAAACATCAAAAATATTAAAATACATAGGAATAGTCCTCTTTCTGCTACTTCATTATCAGTTTATAGAAACACTACCAACTTATGCACCCCTATATTTAATGCAGCATTATTTACAATACCTAAGATCTAGAAGCAGCCCAAGTGTCCACTGACACATGAATACATAAAAAGTATGTGGTATAGATCTCGATATACACACACAATGGAATATGAAGTAGTCATATAAAGGGTTGAGGGTTTGTTTTGCCATTTTTGCCATTTGTGACAACACAGATGGACCTTTAGGGTATTACACTAAATACACAAGTCAGACTGAGAAAGACAAATACATACGATTTCACACATACGTGGAATCTAAAAAACAAAAGAAATGAACAAACAAACAAAAAGCGGAATCAGGCCTATAAATAAAGAGAACAAACTGATGGCTTCCAGAGGAAAAGTGGGTATATGGGATGGACAAAATGGATGAATGAGTGAGAGATACAAGCTTCCAGTTATGAAGTGAATAAGTCATGGGAATAAAAGGCACAGCATAAGGAATAGAGTCCATGATACTATAGTAGCACTGTATGGTGATAGATGGTAGCTACACTGGTGGTGAGCACAGCATAATATATAAGCTTGTCAAATCACTACATTGTATACCTGAAACTAATGTAACATTGCATGTCAACTCTACTCAAACTTAAAAATTAAATTAAAAAATACATAGTGATAAATTTAAAGAAATATGCATAAAACCCCTACACTGAAAATTACAGATATTACTGAGAGAAACTGATAACAAGTGCAGAATGCTTCTTTTTTCTTGAATTGGAGAACACACAATATTGATAAATTTTAATTCTCCTTAGTCATTAGTTTTTACACAATGTCAACTAAAATTCTAGCAGGTTTTTGTAGAAATTAACAATTTGATTCCAAAATTTATTTGGAAATTCATAGAACCTGGAATAGCCAAAACGAGGTTGAAAAAAAAAGAACAAAGTTGAACTCACACCACCTGATCTCAAGACTTACCGTAAAAGCTACAGTTTAAAGACAACGTTATGTTTATACAAGGGTAGGTCAAGGAATAGAAGAGAGTGCATAGAAATAAACGACACATACAATTGATTGATTTTTGACAAAGACACCAAAGCATCTCAGTGGGGAAATAAAGTCCTTCCTACAAAATTTGCTGAAATAACTAGACATCCACACATGGGGGAAAAGATAAACCTTAACACCTATCTCATATCCAAATGCAAAAATTTATTCAAGATGGCTCATGAACTGTTAGTTTACAAATTTGGGAATTTGTCAGGTGAAATCTGAAATTGGCCCCTGAACATGGAGAGCAAGGAGAGTCTAAGAGTCTAAGAGTCCAGACTGGTAAGTGGTAGGTTTACCAAGGGAAATTACACAGGAGTTTTGCCTCAGGTGGCCACAACATGAGCAGATCTCCACACCCACCCTCTATAATCTTTCAAGTTTATATAGAAGACTTACCTGTGTTCCGTAATGTATACCATCCCGATAGTCTCATCAACTTATTGCTCTCTCAAGGCTGCATCCTTGACAATGGCTCCACTGTAGGAATGGTAGGCCAAGCACACATTCCAAGGATGGGGGACTGTAGGTGGTGAGATCCCTCTGATTGTCTGGGTCCAGCTCACAGATCACCCAGTGGTCGTGTCCCCCTGAGGACCTCTTCCAACATGAAAGCTAAAGGTATTAAGCTTCTAGAAGAAAATATAGAAAAATATCTTTGTGACCTTGAAGTCATTTCCTGGGACACAGGAAGCTCTAATCATAAAGAAAAATAGGTAACTTAGACTTCATCAAAATTAAAATCTTCTGCTTATCAAAAGACATCATTAAAAAAACAAAGGTAAAGTATAGAGCATAGGAAAATGTTCACAAAACATTTTTGACAAGACATGTGTCCAGAATATATAAAATCTCCTAAAACTCTATGTACCCTGTTTTGTTTGATTTTTACAATGACAATGTTTTCCTGTTATTATGAATATAAAAACTTCATAATAACCAGATCTCATGTCCCAACCACGATCTGAATAAGCAAGAAGAGAATAAAGAACCCCACACTCCAGTATCTCCTCTACATCTTCCTTTGCTCCCAGTGAAGACCAAATAAGAAACAAACTACTATCCACCCTTTCTTTCCTGTAGACAGGCCAAGAAAATTCTTTATGAAGGCTGAGGAAATGAAGTTAATGAACAATTGGAGAGATCAAATTAGTAATATGAGGGCAAGCAGCTGCTCCTGAAATTAAAAAAAAAAAAGGAAACTGGCACATATTGAAGATTTTTTCTTTCTTTTTTTAATTGAAGTATAGTTGACATATAGTATTATATTAGTTTCAGGTATACAACACAGTGATTCCACATTTACATACATCAAGAAGTGGTCACCACGGTAAGTCTAGTTACTATATATCACCGTACATAGTTACTATAGTATTACTGACTATACTCCCTATGCCACACTTCACATCCCCACGACTTATTTATATTATTACTGGAAGTTTGTAGCTCTTAATCCCCTTCACCTATCTCATCCATCCTCCCACTCTTCCCTCTGGCAACCACCAGGTGTTCTCTGTATTTATGAAGTTTATGAGTGTGTTTTTGTTTTGTTTTATTTCTTAGATCCTATAATAAAGATTTTTTTAAGTTATTTGAAGAAATTTGGGCAAAATGAAAATGATCAAAGAAGAGATGAAAGGATATTTATGATAAATTAGCAATAGTTATTGAAAACCAATAAAAGACTAAATAAGATGGTGAAATTAAAAGTGAGTGTGCTCATGACCTCTTGTCCCTGGTGTTCCGTCACTGGGGTAGTATAAGTCAGAGGCTCTGACACATCTCAGTAAATGAGCGCAGCATACATTGACCCATTTGGTTTATAGCGATTCTCTCCTCTTTCTGATCTCAATGAAAAACCATTTAAATATGGCTTTGGACTGCACTGGTATTTTCTATGTCATAATCAGAGCAGAAACTAAAAGTTACAAACCCCCAAAGCAGTCCCTGCTTTAACTCTGATAAGATTATGTCTGTTTTTAGCTATGATTATTGCAGTTAATTTTCCAACCCAATGGACTAATGAAGGTTTGGTATATTGATATTGCTGTTTGGACTGGTTCTGCAGAACGTGTTTTGAGTTAAGTGTTATAATTCCTCCTCCCCTACTATGAGAAAAGCTAAAGAGACTTAAATTTTCAGGTGCTACTTAACTAGCACTGTTCTCATTAGAAATCATACTACCTCCTAAGGAGTGGGTAGTGATTATAAAACCATACGTTATTTTAAGAAGGTAAAGGAACCCAAGACAACTGGAATTGGATCATTTCCTGAGTATGGCTACATCTTTGTTCCCATCACAGTCCCTAGTGTAATCCCTTAAATTGCTCAAAGAATTCTACTTCCCTGGTGTCCCAGCCCTATGGACTCCCAGCCTCTTCCATTATTGCCTTCCTGCTTCCTCCTTTGCATTTCACTCACTCCAGAAATGCTCTGGGCCCCAAGATAAAGGATACAGAATGTAGCAGTAAAAAACAAAACAAACAAAACTGCAAGTAGTCCAGTGTAAAAAGACAATCTCTCACCCTAAAAAGAAAACAACCTTGACCCCACATCTCCCTCCACAGCTACTTTATTTCTCTGCTCCCCTTTTCAGCAAAACTCTTGAAGTACTTGTTCTTATTCAGTGCCTCTATTTCCTTTCTTCTCATTCTTTCTTGAAACCACTACCTTCAGCCTTCACTCTCCACCACTGCACCAAACGGGTCTTGTGAAGATCACTGGTGTCATCCACATTCCCCAGCCCAATGGTCAAGTCCTCACCGCCCACCACCTGTCAGCAGCACTTATACAGCTGATCACCCTTACTTCATACACTCTTTTCACCTGGTCTTGGGATGGAATTATCTCTCATCCTTCTCCTGCACCTGAATAAGCTGTTCTCCTCTGCCTTGCTGGTTCCTCCTTTTCTTCCTGATCCTTGATTAGTGAAGAGCTCCAGCACCCAGTTCTCAGACTTGTTCAATCTAAAATTGCTCCCCAGGTCATCTCACCCAGCTATTCAAAAGATTATGCTCTACATGGTGTTATGGAACACACTTCAAGATATATTTTTAAGTGAAAAAAGATAAAAGATGGCAAACTGGTTGTGTGCAGGAATTTGGAGTGACCGACGACACGGAGATACAAAACTTAACTCCTATTCTGAAAGGCTTGGGCACAGAATAAACCAGGAAGACACATTAAAGACCTGACAGTGTAGCCCCAACCAGTAATGTTTTTGCTAATTTAACTGGAGGCAGTTAAAAAGATGAATCAGACATACATCCCATCCTCCAGAAATGTACAGTTAGTTGGGGGCGGGGGGATGAAAAATAAATAGGGACAGAGTAAGGAAGAAAATGGTGCCACCAGAGAAATGAGAATTAGGATGTATGGGAGCTCAGAAATAGAGCAGCTTTTAAAAGCTTGATGAAGCTGAATTATTTGATTTTTTTTTTACTTCATGTTTTTAAAATAACATTTCCTAATTATCTCTATTATCAAACTAAAACTTCTAAAGTTTTCTGTCTCTTATCCATGCTACTCTCTAAATTCTCAATCTTCCAATCAGAGTGGAAAAGACTTTTTATTTAGAACTACTTTTCTGGGGTGCCTGGGTAGCTCAGCTGGTTAAGCATCTGACTCTTGATCTCAGCTCAGGTCTTGGTCTGTGAGTTCCAGCGCCACACTGGGCTCCACATTGGGCTCCATGCTGGGCATGGAGCCTACTTTAAAAAAAAAAAAAGAATTACTCTTCCAACAAACCTCAAGAACCCAAGAAAAACATAACTTAGGATTAATGTTTGCAGGAAAAAAAAAGAACTCTATTTCATGTAATTAAGGAGAAAGGGATAAAATAGAAAACATGTTGGTCACAGGGAGAAATGTAGAGAGGTTGCCCCAACCTAATAGATGGCTCAGGTGCAACCCAGGTCTCTCTGATTCCAAAGCCCATACACTTCCAATGCTACAGTTTATCTCAGATATAAATGCAAGTCTAAACTGACTATAAAAGAAGGGAAAATGACCAGGGGAGAAGAAAACATTTAATTTAAGAGAAAGAATGTATTGTTGGTGGATCAAGTCCCATAGAAGAATTAGGGAAACATGAATTTCAAGAGGATACATCTGCAGAAATGCTATAAAAGCATAAGGAAAACAGAGAGGCAGAATGATTCTCATTTCACTGCAGAAAGATAAAGACTGTTTTAAAAACAATTGCCCCATTTTTGGCCTCTAGTGAAATCATTTTCTTTTACTTTCTATATCTAAAGAATAAATGGTAACCATCTCCCAGTCTTGATTTTTGCCCAATGGGCAGACGAAATTAAATCCAGAGCTAGACAGATCTCACTCTGGCTGGAGATTTTTATTCCTGCCCCCTGATTTCCAGTCCCCAGGCCCCCCAGACTTTCACCCAGTCCATTCTCCATTTCATACTTGCCTCACCTGCTCCTGCCCTCATTAAAGAATGTCTGTTAAGCCTAATCCACATCAATCTATGTCCGTCCTTATAACAGCCAAAATGCCAGTTGTCTTTCAAGTTTTCCTGGACCTAATCCCACAGAGACAAATCAGAGGATTTGATCGATGTCCTGACCAGCAGCCATTGACTATGAATATTCCTATGTGGATTTTGATTGATATTTGGGTTTACAGTAGTCCCCCTCCTCCGCAGAAGATGCATTCCAAGACTGAATACCTGAAACCACAGATAGTACCGAACCCTATGTGTAGTACGGTTTTTCCTCTACTTACAAACCTATGATAAAGTTTATCAGTTAGGTACAACAGAAGATTAACAACAGTAACTAATAAAAAATAAAACTATTATAACAGCATACAATAGTGGCGCCTGGGTGGCTCAGTCAGTTAAGCACCAGCCTTCCGCTCCCGCTCAGGTCATGATCCCAGGACTCTGCTCAGCGGTGGTTCTGTTTCTGCCGCTCCCTCTGCCCCTCCCCCGCACTCGTGCTCCGTCTCTTGCTTTTGCTCTCTCACATAAATAAATAAAAATCTTTTAAAAAACAGTATACTATAATAAATATTATGTGGTGAATGTGCTCTCTCAAAATATTTCATTATGCCGTACTCACCTTTCTTGTGGTGATTTGAGATGATAAAACGCCTACTGATGACATGAAGTGAGGTGAATGGTGCAGGTTTTGCGAGGTAGAGTTAGGCTACTATTGACCTTCTGAGGATTCGTCAGAAAGAGGACCATGGGCTTGCAGACCTGGTAACTGAAAGTGCGGAAAGCGAAACTACAGATAAGGGGGACTCGAACCTTTTTTTTTTTAATTCCTTACAACTATGCGTTCAATAAATGTCACTATCTCACTGATTGCCAGCTATCCAGAGACAGACAGATCATAGATGGTAGGTAGACAGATAGATGATAGATGATAGATAGATAGATAGATAGATAGATGATAGAAAGAAAGAAGGAAAGAAAGAAATTGAAAGAACACAAATGTTAACAAACTAAACACATTTTTTTTTCTAATGTGGAGTTCTTTGAGCTTGGTGATGATGCTGTTTCACAGTCAATTTACTGTATTACTCTGAGAACAATTTGCCATAAACATCAAAGTAATGTTACATGCTTTTTTTCTCTCTTTTCTCCAAAGAAATGAACAGTGGGATGTGTAAAATGTCAGAAATAATTACACAAAATCGCACAATTTCATTGTGACACTAAAATATCTTTGGAGTTGAGCATTTGCTATGAAATTTTAAAACTGCTTTGAAGTCTGATTATTATGAACAACATAATTTTTTTCTTTAATGTCCCAGAATTTCTAAAGTATGATGCAAGGTGAATATGTTTCCAAATAAAAAATAATTTATGTACAGATGTATATATATTAATAAATATAAATAAGAAAGTAATTCAGGTGGCAAGATAGACTTTAAAGTCGGTAATGTCTTCACAAGAAAGAGTTTGGGTACTTCATTTTTTAAAAAGTATCTTTTTGGTAGCTATACTTGTGTTTAGCACAGCATAAGGATTAGACTTGTGAGTCACTATGTCTACCTGAAATTAACGTAACATTGTGTGTCAGTATATGTCAATTTTAAAAAAATATCTTTTGAAGAATAATGTAAAAATGAACTTTATACCCAGAAATAAAAAAGAAAATCATGCCAAAAATGGTAAAGAATTTATAAGTACTGAAATACGATAACATTTTCCAGGGGGAAAAAAAATATGACTTTTTCATTCATTAACCAGTAGCATACTATCTTCCAGGAACCCTCAGAAGAAATGCTGTGGTGCTTCCTTTTACCCATACAAAATGGAACATAAGAAACTACATAGCTGAAGAAACTACAGTCTTTTATAAATGAGAGGCATTGAAGTCTAAGTCATTTCCAGCTGAGGGAAAATCACCAACAGCTTCTCCACAGTGTAGATTGAAACAGGGAAAACATGAATATCACTAACTGTACCCCAGAAGCCAGTGTGGCTGCGAGACCCAAGACCATCACTGAGAAGATGCTCATTTCCATGACTCTGGTGGTCATCACCACGCTGACCATGTTGCTGAACTTGGCCGTGATCACGGCTATCTGTACCACCAAGAAGCTCCACCAGCCTGCCAACTACCTGATCTGCTCCCTGGCTGTGACAGATCTCCTGGTGGCGGTGCTCGTCATGCCCCCGAGCATCACGTACATCGTCATGGACAGCTGGAGACTAGGGTACTTCATCTGCGAGGTGTGGCTGAGTGTGGACATGACCTGCTGCACCTGCTCCATCCTCCATCTCTGTGTGATTGCTCTCGACAGGTACTGGGCCATCACCAATGCTATTGAATACGCCAGGAAGAGGACGGCCAAGAGGGCCGTGCTGATGATCCTCACCGTCTGGACCATCTCCATCTTCATCTCCATGCCCCCTCTGTTCTGGAGGAGCCACCGCCAGCTCAGCCCACCTCCTAGCCAGTGCACCATCCAGCATGACCATGTCATCTACACCATCTACTCCACACTCGGGGCATTTTATATCCCCTTGACTTTGATACTTATTCTGTATTACCGAATCTACCACGCAGCCAAGAGCCTCTACCAGAAAAGAGGATCGAGCCGGCACTTAAGCAACAGAAGCACGGATAGCCAAAATTCTTTTGCGAGTTGTAAACTGACACAGACTTTCTGTGTGTCTGATTTCTCCACCTCAGACCCTACCACAGAGTTTGAAAAGATCCACACCTCTATCAGGATCCCTTCCTTCGATAATGATCTAGACCACCCCGGAGAACGTCAGCAGATCTCTAGTACCAGGGAGCGTAAGGCAGCACGCATCCTGGGGCTGATTTTGGGGGCGTTCATTTTGTCATGGCTGCCATTTTTCATCAAAGAGTTGATTGTAGGTCTGAGCATCTACACAGTGTCCTCTGAAGTGGCTGATTTCTTGACGTGGCTTGGTTACGTGAATTCTCTGATCAACCCTCTGCTCTACACAAGTTTTAATGAAGACTTTAAGCTGGCTTTTAAAAAGCTAATTAAGTGTCGAGAACATACTTAGATGGCAAAAAGCCAAAAGGCGTTGTTTTTACCAGCCTGTGAGTGGACAGAGGAAAGGGGTTCAACTTATTAATTCTTGAACACAGTTGGTTCAGAAAAGATTGTAAGGTAGTGTGGTCTTTTTGTTTGTTTGTTTGTTCCGTTTCGTTTGAGGTTTGTTATGGTGTGCCGTTTTCTACCTCTGGTTTTATTTGTGGTACATGATTTCAAATAAACATCCTATAAAGACAGAAATTTCATAGAAGTAATAATAAGGTGAAATAGTAACTACTTTTTTTTAGCCATTTCAATTAATCCTGCAATTAAAGAATGCCAAAATAAATCTTCATTTGCAGAATTTCTTATTACTTATAAATCAAATACCTGATAACTTGCCCTCGTGTGGCATTACATCTGAGGTCGTGGCTCCATATACGTGCAAATTTTAGTGGGGATTGCATGACTACATAAAGCATTAATAAAATTTTTAAAAAAGTGGTGCGCTGTCATCTGCTTGCAGACCTGAGCTAAAATCATTTACTGTGACTACATAGCCCACTCCTTTTAGGCACAAATAGTACAGCTGACGTGTCCTTTATAGTTCATGATTAAATATGCTTCTTCATTCTTTAAAAAGAACCTGGAATGAATACTCTGGCACTTTCCTAGGTCTTTGACTATGAATATGAAACATAAACAAATACAAGATAATCTAAATCTCCTTTGGTCCATGTGTTGCTTTATTACCTGACAGGCACATTGGACCTCCTCCCATTCTAAGAAGTGTCCCACCGAGCCTTGCACACACTCCCTCACTCTAGCAGGATTCGGGTGGGAGTACAAGCAGCTTAACAGAGTGGAGTGATCAAATGAAGGAATATTTTATCTGAGAAACTTTGTTGGAGAATGTTACTCATTAAATTCCCAGTTGTGCACTTGGAAAAACAATTAGAAGTTGAAAATCTGTGTTTACCACAAAGGTCACCCGTCGAGGAAATGAGCATGAAATTGTGGACCCTAGGATTTCAGGGGCTTCCAAGCCAGGCTGCACCCTGGGGCCAGGAGGTCGCAGATGGGACCTGAGGCCACAAGCACCTCTCCTGACCTGGGGTGACTACTGTAGTCACATGGAGGAGCTTACAACTAAGTCAAGAGTGATGACAGAAGGGAACAAAAGTCTTTAAATTCATGTACACTGTCAAGTCAGTGACTATTTTACACCTCTTCTCGTCTCATCCATAGCTTCTCCCCGTCACTCTCCACAGGTCATCTCTCTTTGCTTGCTGAGAAGACACAAATTTGCTCCCTCTCCACCTCCATGTTTTAGCCTTAAATCTATGTCCTCTAATCTTTTCTGTAATCTTGCACATTTCTCCTTACCCCGAACTCCTCTTCCCCACTCCCCCCTCCTCTCTCTGCCCCTTCTCTCTTCCTCCCTTCCCCACTCCTTCCTCCTTCCCCCTTCCTCTCCCCACTCTTCTTTAATCTCACCTCTCAGTTTGCTCAAGTCTCTCGGACCCTGGTGTACACTTCCTTGGGCCCTCCTTCCCGCTCGAGTGCCTGCTCCGTTTCTCTCCTGGCTCTCCCACCTGAGTTTCTCCACTCATCAGTCCTTCATTCTGCTCACCTCTCACCTTCCACCAACTTTCCTGTCCTTTGCCATCTGAGTGTGCCCCTCCTAGCTCTCCTGAAACAGATCTCCCAAAGGTCTTTGGTGACTTGCCAGTAGGCAAATATAATAACCTTCCCTCTGTCCTTATCTACTTCCCAATCTGTCAGTTAAAATAGCTAAGCCTCCCTTTCTTGTTTAAGCCCATGACTTCCAAAATGCTTTACTCCCCTGATTCTCCAACCACCTCCTCATTCTTTGTCTCCTTTTCTTCCTCCTGGGGCATTGCCCTCAGCTCTTACCTCCAGTATCTCCATACTCCGTCCCATCCCATCACATGCCTGTGGCTTTTCAATTTGTGTCTTTAGTCTTGATCTTTGTCCTTCTCAAACTCCAGACCCAGGAATTACATCCAGTGAACATCTCCCTATGAATAGTCTATTGGTTCCTCAAACACAGCTTTTCCAAACTGAACTCACAATCATTTTCCCACATTCAAACCTTCTTCTCCTTCCACCTTCCCAGTCTCAGATAATAGGATTACCATGCTTTTTATCATTCCTATTAGAAAAATGTGAGATCCTCTCTTTGTGGCTTGTCTCAAACATCTAGATAATCTTAAAGTCTTATCCATTTACCTCTACAGAAATATTTGAATATGCCCCTTCTTCTCCAATAATTTGGTCCCCTCATCCATTCCAAATCTTCTTATCTGATCTACATACCTCTGGAGTCCTTCACCTGCAGCTCTGCCCCTACGCACCTGCATACCCATCAGATGCATCGTCTAGAACAGTGGTTTTCAGAGTGGCAGCTCCCAGCCAGCTGCGTTAGCATCACCTGGGAAGTTGAGACAAATGCGATATCTAGGGCCCCACTGAAGACATACTGAATCACAAATTCGGAGAGTAAAGCTTCTGTTTTGATAAGCCCTCTAGGAGATTCTGGTTTGAGAATCACTATCCTCAAGCATACCACTGGTTTTTAATTATAGTACTCATAATCCTTTACTATTTTCCAGTTTCAAATAAATTAAGAATCCTTAGTATAATATTCAAGGCTCCTTCATTTTGTGACTTTAAACTACCTTCCCAGAGTTGTGTCTCACCACTTCTTCTCACCCACCTCATCTTCCAGAAAAGTCTGGATATTTTCTGGGTTTTCTGAGCTCCGCTAACAGTTGATCCCACTGCTTCAGAAACCTGACCCCATGGCTTTCCATTCTTCTTCTGCCAATTCTTCATGCAATCTTGCAGCTCAAATGCAATCTCTTCTCAGATCCTTCTTCCTTCTCTATCACTATGAAAGTCCTCTCTCCCAGCTCTATGCTCCCATAGAACCCCATTTCTATTGCTATTATAATATGCACCCTATCTTATAGTACATTTGTTTGTGTATATCGGCTGTCTGCCCTAATAGATTGTGAGCTCCCTGAGGGCAGGAACCATGTCTGTTTCATTTCTGTATTCCTAGGGACTCCTGCAGTGTTTTGCACAAAGTAGGTACTCAATAAATGTCTGTTAATGTGAATGAATTATGTCCCTGGAAGAGAAAATGTAAATGTACCATCTTCCTCCAGTGAGAAAACCAAACTTCTAAAATCCCATGGTGCAATACTGACTTTTTTTTCTCCCAAAACTTACCCTACCACTTCCCAACCTTGTTCTAAAAACTGTTAGAAAAAGCTTCCACATGGAAAGAAAAAGGATTGCCTGTTGAATATAAATGAATATACTTTATTCTGTAGGATTCAGGCTAAGCTGCTTTCAAAGAAGGGGCCCCCAAATATAGTAGTTCACACAAGATAGTTTCTTTCTCCCTCACATGACAGTAAAGAGGTAGGAGGGCAGCCCAGAGTGAGTAGGAGACTCTGCTGCCAACACTATCCAGGACAAGATAGTTCTGCCTTCCTCCCGGGGCTTGTTCTCATCTGCATGGCCAAAGCTGACTTACCATCACATCCACATTCCAGTGCACAGGAAGTAAGAGAGAAGTAGAGAGCAGTTTCCTTTTAAGGAAGTTATGTGGATCACACAACTTCTGCTTGTACTCCCTCGGCAATAATTGGTCACACGGCCACACCAATTTGTAAAAGAGAATAGGAGAGTAAATCTCCAGCGGGGCAGCCATGTGCCTTGCTAAAATTGAGGACATTATAATAAAAAGAAGAAAGAAGGAATGAATACAAGGGAACAATGAACAGTCCACCTCAAAGGGAAATTGGTTTCTGTATGTACAACTCCTACATCTCAGGCAAGTCAACTGGCTACCCAGCTCCTGGTGATCTGTGTATGAGGATGGTGAGATTTAAATTATGGGTGACTGGACTGAGGTTGTGTGTATGCTGAAAATTCAGGATTTGTCATGATTCTATCTCTACTATCTAGAAATTATATGAGCAACTCACTTGCTTTCCTATCATCTTCCACATATCATCACTGAAAATTATTGGCAATTTTAAGCATTTTAAAATGTTAAGAGTCCAAGTAAATAAACCACACAAAGCAGATGTATGAGTAATTTTCACTTACTCATTTCTACTAACACATTTCTAATTTACTAGATAAGTCCTAATTAAATGCAACTCTCTCACACCCACCTTTGCCCTTCGCAAAGAAGAATCTGTATCTATTTCCCAGTATAAATCAAACCCATTGGGGGCGGGGGGCATCTGTTCTTTGGTTTACTCATTTAACCACTAGTGCTAGCTGGTATTGACCGCCATTGTTACTTTCAATTAAATGCAAAAGAGTAAAGTAATGGTTCCTTCCAATATGGTCAGTTTTTCTAGTGTAAACATTAGAGGATTGAAAGTAAACCCCTGGAGTGACATTTCAAAAACCCCCATTAACCAATAAATTAGGACTCCCTGATTTGTGTACTTGGTGAAAGAATTCTTGGATATAAGTCACTCCCTTGGAGACCTGGTAGGTGTTTGGTTATAACTGGTAGCAGCAATAAGAACCCCTATGAGCATTGCTACCACTATCTGCTTGGATAACTGTATAGCCTCCTATACTTAAAAATTTCAGTTTGCAAACTCTGATAGGTATGTACAAGGGAAATTCCAGAGTGAGGTTCAGCAACTATTCTGGCTACCAGCACAAGAAATCCAACATTGTACTGGTCTCAATCCACTGTGTGTTTGCTATGTTTGCTTAGTTTTTAAGGTCTTCTATACACAACAACTTCTAACTCCATATGTACAGTGTTTGCAAACACAATAAGAGCATCAGAAAAATTAGTGTAAAAAAAATATGACTTCAAAGGAAATACAAGCCAAGGCAATTTTTTAAATTAAAAGTGCTTCATGGAACATTACCTCAAAAACTAAGGATATACTATATGGTGACTAACATAGCATAATAAAAAATTATTATTTAAAAAAAGGACTCCAAAAATAAATAAATTAATTAATTAAAGTGCTAATTAATTAAATAAATAATTAAATAAAATGCTGAGAAAACAACAAGAACCGCCTATGAGAATGGGATCAAATCTTGTTTGGTTTTCAAGGACAACCATATGCAGCACATGAAAAAGCAGTATGCCTAAGTTATTAATTATAATCAGCAGGAAATAAGGAAAAGTGATTAATGAGATGAGAAAATGTCTGAGCACCACACAGTAGTTCTAAAAGTTGTTTGGGAGTGTGTATGGGCATGTCTACTTATCTCAATAGAAAACACTAATGGTATGTTGTAGTAGGAGACACAGAGGCTAAATTCTGTGATTGAAAAAAAGAAAAAAAGAAAAACAGTCCCACTCAATAAAGAATCACCAAGCCCAAAATACCGATATCACTAACCTGCTAAGAAACTCAGGAGTACCAGCATCGACATGGGATGCTCAGAAGCCTAATGTTAATTCAGGTGTTGGCTAGGGACTATTTGAGAATTTAGAAGATTAAGCATTGCAAAAGTGCTGCTATGAACTTTTATTGCAAGCCATGGAGGGTTACAGAGGTTCAAGGCCAATGTGAATCTGTCCAATATCGAAATGAGGGTCAGGTCAACAAATATAGACAGCACATTGGTTAGAGAGTCTCCCATGACATTGGCAGAGATCATTAAGAAAAGGGACACAATGAAATGTCTATCAGCAAGGAAGAGGTAATGGTGCTTCAGAGCATTGACTCAGGTCCGTATTTGATGAAAAGGCTTTCAGAGGCTAAATATGGTCTCACCTAAGTCACTTCAGAGTTAGAATTAAAAGAGAATCTCAGGCACCTGTCACTAGATGGAGGAGATATTTCAAAAGGTAGGAAGAATGACACTGTATGTTCCTGGGACCCTTAAATTATCCCAGGGCCCTCCTTTCTCCCCCTAAACCCCACCTTGGAGAATACACAGTAGGTTTCAGCCTTGCCACAAAAATGGTTTGAAATTATTTCCTTAAGAATAGAAAAGAATCACTAAGAGAAAGAGAATTGTTTCAGAAAAGTAACCTGTCAGCTCCTGGAAGCTCCTAGCACCTAACACAGGGGTGGTGCATGGTGGCATTCAGTTCATATAACTTACATGTCTGCTGAATTTAATTGAAATGAACACAGTGATTACAGACCTCAAGAAATTTGAAAGTAGAACTATGTTGTGGTTAAGAAGGAAATGTTCTCATATGGAGTTGTCAAATATTTATTTTTTTTTTTAAGGAAAGGGGGCATCAGGACAATGATTATACAAAAGAAACAGCAACGGGTGGAGTTGGGAGATAATATCAGCAGAGTTTTAGGCAATAAAAAAACATTGATCATCTGCTACGAGTTTGAGTAGATTATAAAAGTTTTTCATTGAAAAAGAAAAAGTGCTATAAAGCAATGATATGAAGAAAGCAAGAACACAGCAATGAAAAGAGCAAAGCTGGGGAGATTATACTGATGGAGGTTTGAGATCCACGAACACCAAGTGAGCATCTGCCATGAGTCTGACAAAGTACTAGGCACTGGGATCTCTGTAAGGACAGAAAGGGAGTAGGGGAAGAGAGCAGATAATCCAGGTGGAAAACTACAAGATCCAAATCTTAAGAGCAGATTTGTAGAAAGCTGATTATATTTATTTTCTATTTGGATAAAACAGCATTTCAGAGGGCGTCATAAACATTGCCTTTGTTTAAGGGGGGTTGGGGAGAAAGAAGACAGAGGAGAGCATTTTGCACATCTGAATCTTAGGGAAAAAGAAGATGATACAAAAAACTCTGAAGAATGAAGGAGAACAGATGTTTCTTCAAAGAAAATGTATAAACAACATGGATACAAGAAATAAGGTCTTAAGGGTACGTGTTTCCAGTTTGCATGGTATCAAACAGTGTTCATCAAGGGATGGTTTACGAAAAGCTAATTTATGAAGACATCCAAAGGAATGAGGATGGAAACAGAACTCCAAGGAAAATGTAGATTTATTAGTCTTATCCTAAGCAGACCAGTGACCCCAAGTGTTTCTTCTTCATGGTTAAGCACTCAGTAAGGGATTGGGAAATGAATTACTCAGTTAAGCCATCAAGCCTGTGCTAGCATTTGGTGGCTAAAGAGAACAACATGGTGATATAATAAAAGTATCTATGTGGGATGCCTGGGTGGCTCAGTCAGTTAAGCATCTGACTTCAGCTCAGGTCATCATCTCAGGGTCCTGGGATCAAGTCCCGCATCTGGCTCCTTGCTCAGTGGGGAGCCTGCTTCTAACTCTGCCTGCCTCTCCCCCTGCTTGTGTTCTCTCTCTGACAAATAAATAAATAAAATCTTTTTTTAAAAAGTTTAAAAAATTCTAAAAAGTATTTGTGTAAATCAGTAAGAAAGATACTAATAAAATATGCATTCCGAGGTATGAAGCAGTTATATAAAAATGCTAACCCATCAATCATCCTCTCTTCCTGCGCTTTGGAGGGGATGGGCAGAGAAGGGGTATTTCATAAAGAACAATAAGCATGACCGCAATGTAAATAGTGTTACCTGACAACTTTACCTGATTACTTCTTTTTTTTTTTTAAAGATTTTATTTATTTATTTGACAGAGATAGAGACAGCCAGCGAGAGAGGGAACACAAGCAGGGGGAGTGGGAGAGGAAGAAGCAGGCTCATAACGGAGGAGCCTGATGTGGGACTCGATCCCAGAACGCTGGGATCACGCCCTGAGCTGAAGGCAGACGCTTAACCGCTGTGCCACCCAGGCGCCCCTACCTGATTACTTCTTATTTATCTATTTCTCACTAACAAAAAAGTAAGGCCTAACTGCCCTTTCTAGAAACAAAAACAATGTCCTCAACTCTAATAAGGAAAACAAAGGCAAGTTTGATACAGGCAAATGTCATTGGTAGATCTGTTACAGGAGTCCAATTAGAAACAAATGCCAGGGGGCACCTGGTTGGCTCAGTCAGTTAAGTGGCTGCCTTCAGCTCAGGTCCTGATCCCAGGGTACTGGGATCGAGCCCCATGTTGGGCTCCCTGCTCAGCAGGAATCTTGCTTCTCCCTCTGCTTTTGCTCTCTTGCTCTCTCTCCCTCTCTCTCTCAAGTAAATAAATAAAATATTTTTTTAAATAAATAAATAAATAAATAAATAGAAATGAATGCCAGGTGTGCTCTGTATGTACCTGTTATTTCATGTGTAATTATTGGGTATTCTACAAACTGGAATAGGAGGATAAAAAGATAACAACTTCATTGGTAATACTTAGAACGAATCATGATCAGAATTTCCAAGATACGTCTATACTAGAGAGATCTTGCCTTAGAATGCCTGCCTTGCCCACAAACTCCTTCTAACATGTTACAAGACACAGCTCTTACTGGGGAAAGCAGCTCTAGCAGTTCTTGAAGCATAACCCACTATGTGGCACCATGTGATATCTGCTGTCTGTCCTGAGCTGCCCTATCTGCAGCTGAGTAGTTAGGGCAGTTGGGCAACTGACCCAAGAACAGCAGGTCTATATGCTAGCTGTGTGCTGTGAGGAGCTATGAGGTGCTCTGCTGTGAAAGCTCTTCCCACACAGAAGGTGATTGGTTGTGATAATGGCATGGCTTTTCTTTTTCTTTTTTAAGAGAGGGACAGGGGGAGGAGCAGAGGGAGAGAGAGAATCTTAAGTAGTCTCCATGCCCAGTAGGGGGCCCGACATAGGCTCAATCTCACCACCCTGAGATCACGACCGAAGCTGAAATCGAGAGTCAGATACTTTACCAACTGAGCCACCCAGGCACCCCGATAATGACATTCGTAGCTCTCAAGAATTTGAACAAAAAATACAGACTCATACTATCGTCAGTGGAAACAGAACTAGAAAGATAAGCAACGTGAGGCTAAAACAAAAAGAGCAGCCAGCTGGCGTCCATGGCAAAGCACAAGAATGAAGCTCAATTAATTCCTGCTGCCGAGAAACTAACAATGTTGCCTGTCCTTTAGAGTTGCTTTTTAGAATCCCAGACAACCTTCCAGTTCCCAAACTCTGCTCCAGGTCCTTGAGATTTAGCTGTGAGAATATCCCAGAGACTCCTTTCTCTCTTATTGCAACAGTTGCCACTACAAGCAACCATCACTACTTGAGGTAAATGGCATTACTCTCTTTCCTCCAAAGGAAGGTTCCTGAACACACAGAGTCCCTAGGTCTCGGAGCCACAGCTTCTGGAACAAGCACACTGGCTCCATTTGGACAATAAGGGCAATTGGACAAGAGTCAAGTCTTTTCATTCCCACTGACATTTATAGTGTGGAAATGTACATACTGTCCATCACCCTGACATGTCTCAGTTGCCTTCATGAAACTAAATTTTTCCATTTAGTTTTTACTCCATGAATTTCAATTCTATTCCTCATTGGCTGTTTTTTATTTTTAAGTTGTTGTTGTTGTTTGTTTGTTTTTGCTTTGGTTCCCAGGTAAAGTAACCTACCTTTGCCCAAGGAGCAACTGATTTTGATTTTCTTAAACCAAAAGAGAGGAAAGTTTCAAACTGCCAAAGAGAATGTATAGTAATTTGAGCAGCAGGTCATAAATCCCACAATTTGGGGGTATAGTAGAATAGAACAAGAGTCACCTTCTTTGCCAAACACACCAATCCTTTTCGCATGTTGGAGACTGTCTACCTTGCTTAATCATAGTCAACTGGGCAGAAAATCTTTTCTCGGAAACTACAATAGGTTAATTACACACCTCATTTGTCTCCACTACTCTTTCACTGAGTCCTTTGAAACACACTGGTTACTTAACAACTCAGTTAAGCAAACAACCCTTCCTCAAGCAGATATTCAATTCATTTATCATTTAACAAACATTTACGGAGCACGTACTATCTGCCAGGAATTATGCTGGGTCCTAGATATTCAATGGTGAACTAAATAATACAGATTCTTTCCCTAACTGAAAATTTAGTCTAATGGAAGACTTTATTTAAGTAGCATTTTCAATACAGTGGGTTAAAGTGTGGTGAAGAGCAATATTTCTCCAATTTCCAATATGGAAGGTCTGAAGTAAGACCCGAGATTGTGCATTTCTAACAATTTCCCGAGTAATGCTAATGTTGCTGGTTGAGGGATCGAACCCTGCGTGGCACAGAATCATGTAACATAGTCTAGGCCATCTTCACCCAAAGCCATTTGAAGAGAAATTGGCAGGAGAATGAAATCTCTTGCATTTCCCACATTTCATAATTTTAAGAACAGGAAAAGAAATAACAAGCACCATACATGTAGATCCACAGAATTCTGATGGGATTGAAGCACAAAATCTGCGCTGATCTTTGAGCGAGTTGGGACAGAAGATAATGGGGGTGAGAGAGCCCACACTGGGGGCCTCAAGCAGAAATATGGAAGCTGAACTATGAAAGTCTAGAGGACAAGAGCCAGGACAGAGCACTCGCTTCATCTCTCAGGCTTTCATGTTTTGATCACAGCACAATGTAGAGGGATTCGGATTTAACACCTGGCTCCAAATTAAGTTATGCTGGTACTTTTTAAATAATTTTCTGTGTGTTTTTATGCTTATATTGACCACCCTATAAATAAATGCACTTTATCCCATGGGCTCATATCTCCTCAACTAATCCTTATGTTAAAAGACCAAGAGAAGGGTGCCTGGGTGGCTCAGTCAGTTAGGTGTTGGACTCTTGATTTTGGCTCAGGTCATGGTCTCAGGGTTGTGGGATGGAGCCCCGCATCCAGCTCCATGCTCATTAGGGAGTCTACTGGGGATTATCTCCCTCTCCCTTTGCCCCTCTCCCTGCTTGCACTCTCTGTCTCTCAAATAAATAAGTAAATCTATAAATAAATAAATAAATAAATAAATAAATAAATAAATAGGCTAAGGGAAATGGAAAAAGGAAGGAAGTTGCTCTTGCTTATTTAGTTAGCCTGCTTCACATCTGACAATATTGGATACTGTAAACCAAAAATCCTAACAAATGCAACACAAAAAGACACAGAAACACAAAGCAGGAAATCTAAAGACATCAATGAAAGATTATTCCCTAAGGAAATGGTCTTCACTTTGCATTTTAATACAGAATAAAATCCAAAATGTGCCTTTAAGTTCCAAAATTTAAACCTATATCATTAACAGAAGATATTTAAATGTATACCTAAGTCAGCATCCTAAAAAATGGCTCACCTGGCTTCCAAGGCTCTATGAGACCATACTCAGTGAGCTCGTTTCCTTCCAGAAAGCTGTACTGCTGAGCCTGTGTCCTGGTAAATGCCTCAGCACAGCGGGTGAGCGCCAGGCAGGAGGTACATCATGCCTGTCGAGAAAAGCCAGGAATCGTGGTTTTGCATAGTTTTCTTTGGCTTTTGTTATATTGGTAACCAAAATATGTCTTATACAATACTTCTGAAGATCAGTCCTTAACACCATTAGATTCTTTGAGCCTTGCCTACACTTACTCTTGGTTGCATTTATTGGTCTGCCCCCAGTAAAGGAGCTGCCCACAGACCTTCCCTGAGGCCCCCACCCCAACAGCCCATGCTCCAAAACCATTTTACCTCTCTGTTCTCTGGAATCAGCTCCTTCAGGAGTTTAGAGAATTATCCCTTGCCCCCATTTCATGTGGCTCCAGGGGACCAAAGTCCTTTCCTAGGAGTTATGCTCGGTCCCTGAGAATTATAAAAATAGGAACCCAGTGGCCATAGTCCCTGCTATGTGGAGGAGCCTGAGCTGATGAGACCAACACAAGAGACAAGATGAAATGAAAGATGAAGATAAGGACAGAGCCGTCAGCATTTTTTGCTAACGAGGAATTAGAACAGCTAATTCCTTCCACCTCTAAAATCTTCTGATTCTTGAAAATATATTCATGAGTAAGTGTAATATAGTTAGTTACTTCTAGCAAACAACATATTTGGAATTAAGTGTTGACTTATTCTGGTAGACCGAAAAGAATATTGAACATGGAATAAGAAAGCCTGGATTTAAATTTCCACCCCAAAATTAATGAGTCATATCCAGGAAGTTGTTTAACCTCTCAGAGCCTCAGTTTCTTCATCTATAAAAATGAGGCTAAGGGTCACCTGGGTGGCTCAGTCCTTTAAGCATCTGCCTTTGGCTCAGGTCATGATCCGGAGTCCCCGGATCCAGCCCGGAGTCAGGCTCCCTGCTCAGTGGGAGTCTGCTTCTCCCTCTCCCTCTGCCCCTTTACCTACTTGTGCTGAGAATTAAATGACATAATACTCAAAAACATGCTTGGTGAGCCACAAAGCCAGAGAGAGAGGAAAGAGGGAGAGAGGAAGGGAAGGAGGGAGAAGAGAAAAAGAGATTGAACAGAATGGAAAATGAAATCAGAAAATCTCTAAAACTGCCTAACATGATGCAATGCAATGTGGGCTCTATTTTGATAAAAACGCTAAGAAATCAGACACATAATGTCCACAAACCATGTAGTACTTTTAATCCAGGTTCTGGTCTGATGCTGGGAGCCCTCCAGTGGCTGAGAGATAAGGATGCATCTGAATTCTGCCTTTCGCTCTGAGGCTCCCAGAAGATGAATAAAGACTCGCCATCACAGTATGATAGAACTAGAAAAGACTTGGAGAGTACTTCCTCAATCTCCCACATTTAAAAGATGAGGGAATGGAGACACTAAGGGGCTGTATATACTTATTTTGAAAGTTAGAAACTACACTATTTATTTTGAAATTTAACCTTGTATATTTTTCCTAAGAATGTCAAAATTCAACAGTTTCCATTTTTACATGAGTAAGAGCTACTCTTATTTCAAAATGTATAATTAAGGCATGTCTATAGTGACCGAGACCCAAATTATCACTCAGTAATGTAACCATGATGCTTGGGACATATTCACATCATGGAGTCATTTTTGTATAGAAGCTTTGGCTGAAATTGTGCTGCAATTAAAACAATATTTTTGTCCTCTCAAAACCTGTACTTGGGACAATTCCTTGATGCCCTCTACTGGCCATAATGTTATTATCCAACGTGCAATGTGAATTATTTCTGCCTAGCCTACTTTATAATATGCCTGAACATTAGAAAGGTTGACTTTGGGGGGGAAAATTAGTAAATAAAGGAATATACAGAATATAATAATGTATCAAAAACATTTAGGCAATGAAAGAAACCAAAAAACAAGCCATCACTGGAGTCAACATTTGGGATGCTAAGAAATTATAACATCAACTAGTTATACCTCATTTTGCCCTACAAAGTAATATAACTAGACTGTGGATTTTGTTCTTAATTTACATAGTCCAACTGCACCAGATTTTATAAGGATAATCTACTGAAAAATTTATTACTGAATTTGACACAGAAAAGCAGAATTGTTAAAATTAAATTATCAGGATGCCTGGGTGGCTCAGTCAGTGGAACAGCCGATTTTTGTGCTCAGCTCAGGCCGTGGGATCGAGCCCTGCATCAGGCTCCATGCTCAGTGGGAAGCCTGCTTGAGATCCTTTCTTCCCCCTTCTCCCTCTCCCCCAGCTCGTGCTCTCTCTCTCTCTCTAAAATAAATAAATAAATCTTTTTAAAAATTTTAAATTATTGAATGTTGAGAGATGCCATGTTTAGAGTGCAAGCAATAGAAAAATATGAATGAATGCACTAAACACCAAGATAGCCTTAAGACCAGCCTTCTCCTTCCCTGAAACAGAATGTTATCAACCTTAGGAACAGCTCCACAGTTCGTGTGGACCATTATGCTGGTTCCTCTGGCCTCCTGGGTGGGTGTCAGCCTGAGTCACAGGTTCATCTACCTCCTCAGCTACATCATGTGGCCAAAATATATTACCTATAATAATAATAATAATTAAAACATTTACTGAGTTTTAGCCATGTTCCAGGTACTGTTACAAGTGCTTCTCATGCAGAATTCTCACTATAATGCTGTAAGTTTGGTGCAAAATAGATGCTCGATAATTGCCTGAATAAATTAATGAATGAAGACTATAATTGTCCTCATTTTACAGATAAGAAAAATGTCAACTTCTAGACATTAAGTAGCTTGTTCATTGTCACAGATCCAGCAAGTGGCAAAGCTGGGGCTCACCAGAACCTGTGCTCTTTACCAGGCCTCATGCACTGCCATGCCTTGTGCACACCCCCTGAGTTACACCTGCCAAGCCATCTACTGCCTTGTCTCTCTTATGACTCACCCCTGAACCCATGCTTCAAAGATATGAGACAAGTGAAAATTGTTCTATGACATTCAAAATCAAAATCCAAACGGTAGATAGACACACTTACATAGACTGGGGTAAGAAATATATTTAAAGTTAGAAACACTTATTGCTTATGGCAATTTAAAAACCTCCCAGATTATATGACACTACTCCCACCTCAAGGTGGGGTATATGTCCTCTTTCTTTAAATCTAGATGTGTTTGTGACTGCCTAGATCAACAGAGTAGGAATAAACTGTAGTCTGACTTCCTCAGGTAAGGCAGAAAAGACCATCAATTCTCCACCTGTCCTTTTGGGATGCTCACTCTGATGAAGCTAGCTGCCACAGGTAAGAAATCTACAGGCTCTTTGGAAGGTTGTTTATCACTGACTCAATCTGTTCATAATTAATTGGCCTGTTTAAGAAATCAATTTCTTCCTGTTTCAGTCTTGGTAGTTTATAGGTTTCCAGAAAGGCCTCCATCTCTTCCAGATTGCTTAATTTATTGGCATTTAGCTATTGATAAAAGTTTCTAATAATCGGGGCGCCTGGGTAGCGCAGTTGTTAGGCAGCTGCCTTCGGCTCAGGGCGTGATCCTGGCGTTCCAGGATCGAGTCCCACATCGGGCTCCTCTGCTATGAGCCTGGTTCTTCCTCTCCCACTTCCCCTGCTTGTGTTCCCTCTCTCACTGGCTGTCTCTATCTCTGTTGAATAAATAAATAAAATCTTTAAAAAAAAGTTTCTAATAATCCTTCCAATTTCATTGGTGTTGGTCGTGACCTCTCCTTTTTCATTCATAATTTTATTAATTGGATCCTTTCTCTTTTCTTTTGGATAAATCTTGCCAGTGGTCTGTCAATTTTATTGATTCTCTCAAAGAACCAGCTTCTAGTCCTGTTGATCTGCTCTACTGTACTTCTGGTTTCTAATTCGTTGATTTCTGCTCTAATCTTGGTCAACTGCTTCCTCGTGAGTGGATTAGGCCTGTCCCTCTGTTGCTGTTCCAGCTTCTTGAGGTGAGAATATAAAAACTGCATTTTAGATTTTTCTATTCTTTTGAGTGAGGCTTGGATGGCTATGTATTTGCCCCTTAGGACTGCCTTTGCAGTATCCCATAGGTTTTGGTCCACTGTGTTTTCATTCTCGTTGGTCTCCATAAATTGTTTAAATTGATTTCTGATTTCCTGGTTTATCGAGTCATTCCTGAGCAGGATGGTTCTTAGTCTCCAAGTGTTTGAGTTTCTTCCAAATTTTTCCTTGTGGTTGAGTTCCGATTTGAATAATGAGACTGAAGAAAGAGAAATTAGGGAATCCATCCCATTTACAATAGCACCAAAAACCATACATTACCTTGGAATTAACTTAACCAGAGACGTAAAGGAAACTATAAATCACTCTTGAAAGACATTGAGGAAGACATAAAAAGATGGGAAAATATTCCATGCTCATGGATCAGAAGAATTAACATAGTTAAAATGTCCATGCTACCCAGAGCAATCTACACTTTCAATGCTATCCCGATCAAAATACCGAGGACATTTTTCAAAGAACTGGAACAAATAGTCTTTAAATTTGTATGGAACCAGAAAAGGCCCCGAATTGCCAAGGAAGTGTTGAAAAGGAAACACAAAGCTGGGGGCATCACAATGCCGGATTTCGAGCTGTACTACAAGGCTATGATCACAAAGACAGCATGGTACTGGCACAAAAACAGACACATAGACCAATGGAACAGAATAGAGAACCCAGAAATGGACCCTCGGCTCTTTGGGCAACTAATCTTTGATAAAGCAGGAAAAAACATCCAGTGGAAAAAAGACAGTCTCTTCAATAAATGGTGCTGAGAAAATTGGACAGTATATGCAAAAGAATGAAACTTGACCACTCTCTCACACCATACACAAAGATAAACTCCAAATGGATGAAAAACCTCGATGTGAGACAGGAATCCATCAAAATTCTAGAGGAGAACATAGGCAGTAACCTCTACAACATCAGCCAAAGCAACATTTTTCATGACACATCTCCGAAGGCAAGAGAAACAAAAGATAGAATGAACTTATGGGACTTCATCAAGATAAAAAGCTTCTGCACAGCCAAGGAAACAGTCAAAAAAACTAAGAGGCAGCCCACGGAATGGGAGAAGATTTTTGAAACTGACCACAGATAAGGCACTGTATCAAGTCTACGAAAGCTTCAAACTCGAATACACACGAAACTGAAGAAACACAAATAAAAAGTGAAGTACTGGCCTTTTCACACTGAGACTAAAATGCTAACGACACATGAAAAAATGTTCAAAATCATTACAAAGGGAAATTAAATGTCAAAACCACATCTGAGAATGCCACCACGATTAGAATGGCAAAATAGCAAAGGCTAGGCAGCTAGCTGGAGTTTGTGGGAACAGAGGGATTTCCACCAAAATGAGGTGAGCTTGACTGACATACCGACTGATGATCCAGATTTCGCACTACTGGTGTTTACCCCAAGATACAGACGTAGTGAAAGAAGGGCCATATGCACCCCAATGTTCATAGCAGCATTGTCCACAATAGCTCAATCGTGGAAGGAGCCCAGATGCCCTTCAACAGATGACTGGATTAAGTTGTGGTCCATGGGCGCCTGGGTGGCCATGATCGTTAAGCGTCTGTCTTCGGCTCAGGGCGTGATCCGGCGTTATGGGATTGAGTCCACATCAGGCTCCTCCGCTGGGAGCCTGCTTCTTCCTCTCACTCCCCTGCTTGTGTTCCCTCTCTCGCTGGCTGTCTCTCTCTGTCAAATAAATAAATAAAATCTTAAAAAAAAAAAAGAAGAATTTGTGGTCCATATATACAATGGAATATTACTCAGCTATCAGAAAGAACGAGTTCTCAACATTTGCTGCAACATGGACGGCACTGGAGGAGATAATGCTAAGTGAAATAAGTCAAGCAGAAAGACAACTATCATATGATTTCTCTCATCTATGGAACATAAGAACTAGGAAGATTGGTAGGGGAAGAAAGGGATAAAGAAAGGGGGTAACAGAAGGGGAATGAAACATGAGAGACTATGGACTATGAGAAACAAACTGAGGGCCTCAGAGGGGATGGGGGTGGGGGGAATGGGATAGACCGGTGATGGGTAGTAAGGAGGGCATGTATTGCATGGTGCACTGGGTGTTATACGCACTAATGAATCATCGAACTTTATCGGGAAACCGGGGGATGTACTGTATGTGAGCTAACATAATATAATAAAAAAATTAAAAAAAAAAGAAATCTACAGGCTCTGAGATCACCATGCTGGAGAGCTCAGGCGCCAGTGCTCAGCACGCTCCAGATGGGCTCCTGCTGACAGCTAGCCTCAACTGCTATGAGGCGAGCCATTGTGTCAGAGGATTTGAGCCTTCAGCGACTGCAGTCCTTGCTGACACCTGAAAGCAAATGTGCGAGCCACTCCAAGCAAAAACTACCTCCCAAGCCCTCTTGAAGTATTTGCCCCCAAATTGTGAACAAATAAAATGCTGTTTTGAGCCAGTATGTTTTGGGGTGATTTTTATGCAGCAATAGTAACCAGACCATGGCTCCCCTCGGTTTTAATTTTGCTAGCCCAAGCTCTTGACCTTGTCCCAGTTAGCATAATATGGGAACATTCCAGCAATCACATTCATCTGTGGTTTTGAAGTTTGTTAGATATGTTTCCCAAAAAAAGGCACATAGAAAACAGGAAACTGATGGAACTGAAACAGAAGTATATGACGCACACTTCTAAAGTTTAGGCTGACTGGTTTGTACTTTTTAAAAAGAAATAAATATTGCTGTTTGGAATAAACACACAGAGAAGCATAAGTGAACTCAGGTCTTGTGAACTCCAGAAAACCTGAGACAAAGCCCTTATTTTCAGGCCGTTCCCCTTTTCCAGATGATATGGACCATTGAAAATGTCTTGTTCCACTGTCACCATATTTTCCTGGTGCCAAGACTCCCACACTTAATAGGGTACCCATGCAGGCACCCATAGAAGGTTCTGCCGCCTCTTGAGGGCTATATACAAGTAGGACTCAGGACTCCAATACCCATGGAAACGAGCATCTCTATGCCCTCCCAATCTCAGTAAATTCATCTCCTGAAGTTTGGAACATTTCCTACTTCTCAAAACAAAAATCTTCACCCCCAAACCAGAAAGTCAATCCTAATTGCCGGAAGATCTTCAACCTATAATCTAAAACCTCTCTAAGATTGTGTTCTCCAGGTACCAAAGTTGCTGGAAATTTCTTCATTTATCTATGATCCACAGACAGATCCACGTGTACAACCATCACAACTTGATTAACTCTTTTCCTGAGACCATGGACATTCCAGAGTTTAAAAATACAACTAGCCCAGGAACCATGGTACATTCAGTGCCCAGATCTTAAGTTTTTTGGGTTTTTTTTTTTCCTCACGATTTTATTTATTTATTTGAGAGAGAGAGAGAGAGAGAGAGAGAGCACAAGCAGGGTGTGGGCAGAGGGAGAGGGAGAAGCAGACTCCCCCTGAGCAGGGAACCTGAAGTGCGGCTCAATCCCAGAACCCCAGGATCATGACCGAGCTGAGGCAGAAGTTTAACTGACTGAGCCACCAGGCACCCCACAGATCTTGGTTTTCAATATCATTCTCCAATTAAAGGAACTGGGGGCTCCTTAGAAAAATATGGCTGATTCTAGGGCTGAGACAGGAAATATACAAGAGGAATTTAAAGCATCTTATAGTTCCAGAAAGCAAGGGTGTACTCAAAAAACACAATGATAGGGGTGTGTCAAAGAGACACAGTAGTCCACTGATAGAGCTCCCAATTGTCAAAGCTGTAACAATTTTAGGAACAAAGTAAATAATGTAGTGTTGGATTATAGACCAAAGTATAAAATAAATGTCCGTAAGTCCATAATGGTATAACTAAATTATTGAGAGAGAATAGGAAAACTGCCGTATAGAATTCCAAATCATCTATATGGATAGTGCCCCCTCAAGGAGATCGAGCATAACTCCCCATCACTTAACTGTAGACCATACATAGTGACCCCCTCCCAAAGAGTACAGCTTAGAAGAGGAACAAAAAGTGATTGTACCAAAATGTACTGACAAATACTACTTCAGCCAGGTGATCAAGGTTAATATTAACAGTGATGGGTCTGATGATGTCATGTACCCTTAATATGAAGTGATGAGAATGGCACTTTACTTCCGTGCTTATCCTCCCCAAAACCCGCCTGTCCGCCAACCAGGAGAAATCAAGTTAGAGTAACCTTCTACCAAACACCTGAGCAATAATCCCCAAACCTGTCAAGGTCATCAGAAATAAAGAAAGTCTGAGAAACTGTCACAACAGGGAGCGCCCAAGGAGACCACGATGACTAAATGTAAGGTGGTATCTGGTCAGGATCCAGGGACACAGAAAAGAACTTTGGGTTAAAAACTACCACAACATGACTAAAACAATGACCTTAGTTAATAATAATGCATGTAATGATTACATACATTATATACACATTAGTTGTGACAGATGTATCATTCAAATAGAAAATGTTAACCATAAAGAAACTTCGTACAGAGTACACGGGAATGATCTGTGCTATCTTTGCAATTCCTTTGTGCATCTGAGAAACTGTTCTAAAATAAACATTTATTTTAAAGAAGCAAAAAGAATACCGTACTATTCTATCAAATGTTCACAGCTGTTTACAACATTTTGGTGCATTTCATCGTTCATTTATATATATTTCATCGTAAACCCAATTAACAATCACATTATTCTTAGATGTAACACTTAAACCCAAGAATCAAATGCCGCTCTATTCATGTGAATGCTCCTAAGTTCTACTCTCTAATCGTTCCCTGTAGTTTGGCACTTCATGTGCATGCCCTAGAAAAGAGCTCTCATAATAAAATAGGTGCCTAAGATAGCATATGGTATGCTTATGATCTATCTTTAACTGTCAACAACAACGCATTTGCAATGCTCATTCTAAACGTACTTTTCTGTTCGGTATTCTAGTTGGATTATAAGTTGTTGATGACTTATATTCAGATTTCATTTTGACTAGTCTTATAACATTTTCCTCCCTTCTCAATTCCAACCATTTTCCTTAAAATAAAATGTTAAATGGGACATTCCCAAATCTCAGCTGAAACTAATGGTTGTCATATATCCCTACATTCTAAGAGAGGTGCCAAACACTCATACAGGACTGGCTAAGAAGCATCCCCCCAAAAAAGAACTGCAATCCTTAGCACTATCCAGTCTCCAGGATACAGGAAAGCAAGCCAATAAGTGACTTAAGGTTGTTAGAGAGTCCTTGAACTGGGAACTCTAAGTGTTATGCATTTCCACCCCAACCCCACTGAAGGACTGCCACCCCTGCCACTAGTCTAAGGATAGGGCTTTCAGAAACTCCTCAGAGAGAACGAGGAGGTGTTTGCTGGGAAAATGAAGGAGGACAATGAGGAAGGGAACCCCAGGAGAAAATTGCTGAGCATCGGGCCTGTGTAACCATGGGACCGGTTTAATGTATGTGTCCTCTGGGGTTGGAGAGTGAACATTCTGGGGCCTGTTATTATCAGAAAAACTTCTACGGTGAGTGGCTGCCTGGAATGACTTTTGACTGGAGGGCAAGGAGAAGCGTGGCACTTGCACGCATAATGGACCAAGCAGAAGAGAATCAGGCTTGAGTGACCTGTGAGGACCTGCCCCAGAGGACGGCTAGAGAGTAAGCTGGGCCACACAGAAAGACACTGCATGGCACAGACAGAGTGGACATTGCAAGGGGTAGCCAGTGAACACAAAACCAACTTCGAGGGGAAAACTTGAAGGCTCTTGGCGAGGGTGGGGGGAGGGGTGTCTGAAAAACCAATGAAAAGCTCCACAAGAGAAAGAGCTAGCATCTGGGCATGAACCTGGAGAACACCAGTTCTAGATTACAATCATACCAGGCCAGGCCAAAATGCTTCTAGTTCCAAATGATCAGAACTGATTTGAAACTATAGTAACTGTCCTACTAAAAAAAGATTTTATAAAACCTGAAAACCAGACATCTTAATAGGTTTGCGAATTTTATTTTTTTTTATGGCAAAGAAATTAAAAACAAGTTGCAGTTTTGAAGGAAGGAGGTGATATTATTATGCTTCCACTGGCAAAAATAAGTTTCTGTTTAGGTTTAACCTTAGAATCACACAAATTGATTTTTAAGGGAATGGAAAGCTGTGAAAGAGATCTAGAAAACACAGGCGAGAATCACCTTTCAAAACTATATTGATTCTGCCTGGAAACCAACTATTATACAAATACAAATTGCAGCGCAGGCTTGTTCGGGAGAAGCTTGTTGGCATAGTATCAAATAATGCCCATCAACCCGAGCGACAATCTTCTTGCTATGCAAACAGATGTGTCAGTCCCTGCTATTGTCAAGAGATCAATCACTCACCAACTTCAATTAGAGAGTGCAAATCAATACTCTGGTTTAAGAAGCATAACCACTCCATCCACACAAAAGTATGGGTTTCCTCAGAGAAATTTTCTCATGAATTTCTCACCCATGACTCAAAATTTACAATAGACCTTGGGTATTGTCAAAATGTTGATCCCCTGACACTTGAGAGCTGGAGGTGGGTGATGATGGCAGTCGGGACCCGGGGGCCTCACAGTCTCTGTGGTAATTCTAATAGAAACCTGCAAGCCTAGATACTCCCGTGGCTGGGATAGACAACAGGCAGGCTAAGCAACCATAAGCCACCGCCCCAGACCCTCATGCCTTCATTTTTTGAGGGTTGCTACCTGGAGTTAGTTTTCTAGGGATGCCATAACAAAGTACCACACTGGGTGGCCTAAACAACAGAAATTTAATTTCTAACCATTCTGGAGACCGGAGTCCAGGATCAAGGTGTAGGAAAATTCAGTTTCTGGTGAGGTCTCTGTCCCTGGCTTGTAGATAGCCACCTTTTCACTGTGTCCTCAATGACCTTTCCTCTCTGTGCTCTCAGGTGAGAAGCTCTTGGGTTCTTTTTCTCTTATAAAAACACCAATCCTATTGGATTATGGCTCCCACCCTTATGACCCCATTCAACCTTAACTACCTCCTCAGAGGCCTTGTCTCCCCAAACAGTCACCCTGTGGCTTAAGCCTTCCATGACATATGAGCGTGGCACGGGGAATGATGACCTTAATTCAGTCCATAGCACTACGTTTTCAGCCTAGAGCAAAAATCAGGGTGGTTAATGTGGAGATGGAAGTGAAAAAGTTTAATCCTGTTCTCTCTCTTGAAGTTTGTCAGAATTTCTAAAGATTAACTATTCAGACAGTAAGTATAAGCTCTATGACTCAGACACCACTAATTTGAAATGGTGCTGTTAAAACTGAGATGACCAGCCATTCACTACTGATTATTTACCCCAAAGATACAGACATAAAGTGAAGAGAGGGAGCCATATCACCACAATGTTCATAGCAGTTCTGTCCACAGTAGCTATTCGTGGAAGAGGCCGAGAGATGCCCTTCCAGCAGATGACTGGATTAAGTTGTGGTCCATATATACAATGGAATATTACTCAGCTATCAGAAGACGAGTTCTCAACATTTGCTACAACATGGTTGGCTCTGGAGGAAATAATGTTAAGAAGTGAAATAAGTCAAGCAGAACGAAAGACAACTATCATATGATTTCTCTCAGTCCTATGGAACATAAGAACTAGGAAGATCGGTAGGAGAAGAAGGGATAAAGAAAGGGGGTAATCAGAAGGGGAATGAAGCATGAGAGACTATGGACTCCTGAGAAACAAATTGAGGTCTTCAGAGGGGAGGGGTGGAATTGGATAGGCTGGTGATGGGTAGTAAGAGGAACGTATTGCATGGTGCACTGGGTGTTATGCGCAACTAATGAATCATCGAACTTTTACATCAAATAAATAAATAAATAAATAAATAAATAAATAAATAAACAAATAAACACTTAACAACAACAAAAAAAACCTAGAGAGTCTACAGGCTTCCACTAGTACCATAGATGCAAAAGTAATCACTGAGGCAATTGCAAGAGTTAAGCAAGATTGCAGAAGAATTGAGGAACCAAGGGAGAATAACTCGACCACTGCTATTGGTATATAAGTCATGAGCACGTGTCTACTTTACCCTTTTCTTGCATGACAGCGGGTTGGCCAGCTCTTCCTTCAGTATGCCCCTACTTCATCTTTAGTCAAGTAACTATGTTCACTGCTCTACTCTTCAAAAAACGTAG
>NW_024423675.1:933523-967845 GCF_017311325.1 Ursus maritimus
AGAGTAGGAATAAACTGTAGTCTGACTTCCTCAGGTAAGGCAGAAAAGACCATAAATTCTCCACCTGTCCTTTTGGGATGCTCACTCTGATGAAGCTAGCTGCCACAGGTAAGAAATCTACAGGCTCTTTGGAAGGTTGTTTATCACTGACTCAATCTGTTCATAATTAATTGGCCTGTTTAAGAAATCAATTTCTTCCTGTTTCAGTCTTGGTAGTTTATAGGTTTCCAGAAAGGCCTCCATCTCTTCCAGATTGCTAATTTATTGGCATTTAGCTATTGATAAAAGTTTCTAATAATCGGGCGCCTGGGTAGCGCGAGTTGTTAGGCAGCTGCCTTCGGCTCAGGCGTGATCCTGGCGTTCCAGGATCGGAGTCCCACATCGGGCTCCTCTGCTATGAGCCTGGTTCTTCCTCTCCCACTTCCCCTGCTTGTGTTCCCTCTCTCACTGGCTGTCTCTATCTCTGTTGAATAAATAAATAAAATCTTTAAAAAAGTTTCTAATAATCCTTCCAATTTCATTGGTGTTGGTCGTGACCTCTCCTTTTCATTCATAATTTTATTAATTGGATCCTTTCTCTTTTCTTTTGGATAAATCTTGCCAGTGGTCTGTCAATTTATTGATTCTCTCAAGAACAGCTTCTAGTCCTGTTGATCTGCTCTACTGTACTTCTGGTTTCTAGTCGTTGATTTCTGCTCTAATCTTGGTCAACTGCTTCCTCGTGAGTGGATTAGCCTGTCCCTCTGTTGCTGTTCAGCTTCTTGAGGTGAGAATATAAAAACTGCATTTTTAGATTTTCTATTCTTTTGAGTGAGGCTTGGATGGCTATGTATTTGCCCCTTAGGACTGCCTTTGCAGTATCCCATAGGTTTTGGTCCACTGTGTTTTCATTCTCGTTGGTCTCCATAAATTGTTTAAATTGATTTCTGATTTCCTGGTTTATCGAGTCATTCCTGAGCAGGATGGTTCTTAGTCTCAAGTGTTTGAGTTTCTTCCAAATTTTCCTTGTGGTTGAGTTCGATTTGAATAATGAGACTGAAGAAAAGAGAAATTGGAATCCATCCCATTACAATAGCACCAAAAACCATACATTACCTTGGAATTAACTTAACCAGAGACGTAAAGGAAACTATAAATCACTCTTGAAAGACATTGAGAAGACATAAAAGATGGGAAAATATTCCATGCTCATGGATCAGAAGAATTAACATAGTTAAAATGTCCATGCTACCCAGAGCAATCTACACTTTCAATGCTATCCCGATCAAAATACCGAGGACATTTTTCAAAGAACTGGAACAAATAGTCTTTAAATTTTATGGAACCAGAAAGGCCCGAATTGCCAGGAAGTGTTGAAAAGGAAACACAAAGCTGGGGGCATCCAATGCCGGTTCGAGCTGTACTACAAGGCTATGATCACAAAGACAGCATGGTACTGGCACAAAAACAGACACATAGACCAATGGAACAGAATAGAGAACCCAGAAATGGACCCTCGGCTCTTTGGGCAACTAATCTTTGATAAAGCAGGAAAAAACATCCAGTGGAAAAAAGACAGTCTCTTCAATAAATGGTGCTGAGAAAATTGGACAGTATATGCAAAAGAATGAAACTTGACCACTCTCTCACACCATACACAAAGATAAACTCCAAATGGATGAAAAACCTCGATGTGAGACAGGAATCCATCAAAATTCTAGAGGAGAACATAGGCAGTAACCTCTACAACATCAGCCAAAGCACATTTTTCATGACACATCTCCGAAGGCAAGAGAAACAAAAAGATAGAATGAACTTATGGGACTTCATCAAGATAAAAGCTTCTGCACAGCCAAGGAAACAGTCAAAAAACTAAGAGGCAGCCCACGAATGGGAGAAGATATTTGCAAATGACACTACAGATAAAAGACTGGTATCCAAGATCTACAAAGAACTTCTCAAACTCAATACAGAAACAAATAAACAAATCAAAAAGGGCAGAAGATATGAACAGACACTTTTCCAATGAAGACATACAAATGGCTAACAGACACATGAAAAAATGTTCAAAATCATTAGCATCAGGGAAATTCTAAATCAAAACCACACTGAGATACCACCTTCGCCAGTTAGAATGGCAAAAATAGACAAGGCAAGAAACAACAATAGCTGGAGAGGATGTGGAGAAAGGGGATCCCACCTACATTGTTGGTGGGAATGCAGAGTTGTACAGCCACTCTGAAAACAGTGTGGAGGTCCTTAAAAGTTAAAGTGAGCTACCCTATGACCCAGCCATTGCACTACTGGGTGTTTACCCCAAAGATACAGACGTAGTGAAGAGAAGGGCCATATGCACCCCAATGTTCATAGCAGCATTGTCCACAATAGCTCAATCGTGGAAGGAGCCCAGATGCCCTTCAACAGATGACTGGATTAAGAAGTTGTGGTCCATGGGCGCCTGGGTGGCGCAGTCGTTAAGCGTCTGTCTTCGGCTCAGGGCGTGATCCCGGCGTTATGGGATTGAGTCCCACATCAGGCTCCTCCGCTGGGAGCCTGCTTCTTCCTCTCCCACTCCCCCTGCTTGTGTTCCCTCTCTCGCTGGCTGTCTCTCTCTGTCAAATAAATAAATAAAATCTTAAAAAAAAAAAAGAAGAATTTGTGGTCCATATATACAATGGAATATTACTCAGCTATCAGAAAGAACGAGTTCTCAACATTTGCTGCAACATGGACGGCACTGGAGGAGATAATGCTAAGTGAAATAAGTCAAGCAGAGAAAGACAACTATCATATGATTTCTCTCATCTATGGAACATAAGAACTAGGAAGATTGGTAGGGGAAGAAAGGGATAAAGAAAGGGGGGTAACAGAAGGGGGAATGAAACATGAGAGACTATGGACTATGAGAAACAAACTGAGGGCCTCAGAGGGGATGGGGGTGGGGGAATGGGATAGACCGGTGATGGGTAGTAAGGAGGGCATGTATTGCATGGTGCACTGGGTGTTATACGCAACTAATGAATCATCGAACTTTACGTCGGAAACCGGGGATGTACTGTATGGTGACTAACATAATATAATAAAAAAAATTAAAAAAAAAAAGAAATCTACAGGCTCTGAGATCACCATGCTGGAGAGCTCAGGCGCCAGTGCTCCAGCTGACAGCTCCAGATGGGCTCCCTGCTGACAGCTAGCCTCAACTGCTATGAGAGCGAGCCATTGTGTGTCCAGAGGATTTGAGCCTTCAGACGACTGCAGTCCTTGCTGACACCTGAAAGCAAATGTGCGAGCCACTCCAAGCAAAAACTACCTCCCCAAGCCCTCTTGAAGTATTTGCCCCCAAATTGTGAACAAATAAAATGCTGTTTTGAGCCAGTATGTTTTGGGGTGATTTTTTATGCAGCAATAGTAACCAGACCATGGCTCCCCTCAGTTTTAATTTTGCTTGCTAGCCCAAGCTCTTGACCTTGTCCCAGTTAGCATAATATGGGAACATTCCAGCAATCACATTCATCTGTGGTTTTGAAGTTTGTTAGATATGTTTCCCAAAAAAAAAGGCACATAGAAAACAGGAAACTGATGGAACTGAAACAGAAGTATATAGACACACTTCCTAAAGTTTAGGCTGACTGGTTTGTACTTTTTAAAAAGAAATAAATATTGCTGTTTGGAATAAACACACAGAGAAGCATAAGTGAACTCAGGTCTTGTGAACTCCAGAAAACCTGAGACAAAGCCCTTATTTTCAGGCCGTTCCCCTTTTCCAGATGATATGGACCATTGAAAATGTCTTGTTCCACTGTCACCATATTTTCCTGGTGCCAAGACTCCCACACTTAATAGGGTACCCATGCAGGCACCCATAGAAGGTTCTGCCGCCTCTTGAGGGCTATATACAAGTAGGACTCAGGACTCCAATACCCATGGAAACGAGCATCTCTATGCCCTCCCAATCTCAGTAAATTCATCTCCTGAAGTTTGGAACATTTCCTACTTCTCAAAACAAAAATCTTCACCCCCAAACCAGAAAGTCAATCCTAATTGCCCGGAAGATCTTCAACCTATAATCTAAAACCTCTCTAAGATTGTGTTCTCCAGGTACCAAAGTTGCTGGAAATTTCTTCATTTATCTATGATCCACACAGACAGATCCACGTGTACAACCATCACAACTGTTAACTCTTTTCCTGAGACCATGGACATTCCAGAGTTTAAAAATACAACTAGCCCCCAGGAACCATGAGTACATTCAGTGCCCAGATCTTAGTTTTTTTGGGTTTTTTTTTCCTCACGATTTTATTTATTTATTTGAGAGAGAGAGAGAGAGAGAGAGAGAGCACAAGCAGGGGTAGCAGCAGAGGGAGAGGGAGAAGCAGACTCCCCCCTGAGCAGGGAACCTGAAGTGCGGCTCAATCCCAGAACCCCAGGATCATGACCCGAGCTGAAGGCAGAAGTTTAACTGACTGAGCCACCAGGCACCCCACAGATCTTGGTTTTCAATATCATTCTCCAATTAAAGGAACTGGGGCTCCTTAGAAAAATGGCTGATTCTAGGGCTGAGACAGGAAATATACAAGAGGAATTTAAAGCATCTTATAGTTCCAGAAAGCAAGGGTGTACTCAAAAAAACACAATGATAGGGGTGTGTCAAAGAGACACAGTAGTCCACTGATAGAGCTCCCAATTGTCAAAGCTGTAACAATTTTAGGAACAAAGTAAATAATGTAGTGTTGGATTATAGACCAAAGTATAAAATAAATGTCCGTAAGTCCATAATGGTATAACTAAATTATTGAGAGAGAATAGGAAAACTGCCGTATAGAATTCCAAATCATCTATATGGATAGTGCCCCCTCAAGGAGATCGAGCATAACTCCCCATCACTTAACTGTAGACCATACATAGTGACCCCCTCCCAAAGAGTACAGCTTAGAAAGAGGAACAAAAAGTGATTGTACCAAAATGTACTGACAAATACTACTTCAGCCAGGTGATCAAGGTTAATATTAACAGTGATGGGTCCTGATGATGTCATGTACCCTTAATATGAAGTGATGAGAATGGCACTTTACTTCCGTGCTTATCCTCCCCAAAACCCATATGTCCTGTCCAACCAGGAGAAATCCAAGTTGAGTAACCTTCTACCAAACACCTGAGCAATAATCCCCAAACCTGTCAAGGTCATCAGAAATAAAGAAAGTCTGAGAAACTGTCACAACAGGGGCGCCCAAGGAGACACGATGACTAAATGTAAGGTGGTATCTGGTCAGGATCCAGGGACACAGAAAAGAACTTTGGGTTAAAAACTACCACAACATGACTAAAACAATGACCTTAGTTAATAATAATGCATGTAATGATTACATACATTATATACACATTAGTTGTGACAGATGTATCATTCAAATAGAAAATGTTAACCATAAAAGAAACTCGGTACAGAGTACACAGGAATGATCTGTGCTATCTTTGCAATTCCTTTGTGCATCTGAAACTGTTCTAAAATAAACATTTATTTTAAAAGAAGCAAAAGAATACCGGCTACTATTCTATCAAATGTTCACAGCTGTTTACAACATTTTGGTGCATTTCATCGTTCATTTATATATATTTCATCGTAAACCCAATTAACAATCACATTATTCTTAGATGTAACACTTAAACCCAAGAATCAAATGCCGCTCTATTCATGTGAATGCTCCGCTAAGTTCTACTCTCTAATACGTTCCCTGTAGTTTGGCACTTCATGTGCATGCCCTAGAAAGAGCTCTCATAATAAAATAGGTGCCTAAGATAGCATATGGTATGCTTATGATCTATCTTTAACTGTCCCCAGCAACACGCATTGCAATGCTCACAATTCTAAAACGTACTTTTCTGTTACGGTATTCTAGTTGGATTATAAGTTGTTGATGACTTATATTCAGATTTCATTTTGACTAGTCTTATAACATTTTCCTCCCCTTCTCAATTCCAACCATTTTCCTTAAAATAAAATGTTAAATGGGACATTCCCAAATCTCAGCTGAAACTAATAGGTGTCATATATCCCTACATTCTAAAGAGAGGTGCCAAACACTCATACAGGACTGGCTAAGAAGCATCCCCCCCCCCAAAAAAAGAAAACTGCAATCCTTAGCATATCACCAGTCTCCAGGATACAGGAAAGCAAGCCAATAAGTGACTTAAGGTTGTTAGAGAGTCCTTGAACAGAACTCTAAGTGTTATGCATTTCCACCCCAACCCCACTAGAGGACTGCCACCCCCTGCCACTAGTCTAAGGATAGGGCTTTCAGAAACTCCTCAGAGAGAACGGAGGTGTTTGCTGGGAAAATGAAGGAGGACAATGAGGAAGGGAACCCCAGGAGAAAATTGCTGAGCATCGGGCCTGTGTAACCATGGGACCGAGTTTAATGTGTGTCCTCTGGGGTTGGAGAGTGAACATTCTGGGGCCTGTTATTATCTAGAAAAACTTACGGTGAGTGGCTGCCTGGAATGACTTTTGACTGGAGGGGCAAGGAGAAAACGTGGCACTTGCACGCATAATGGACCAAGCAGAAGAGAATCAGGCTTGAGTGACCTGTGAGGGACCTGCCCCAGAGGACGGCTAGAGAGGTAAGCTGGGCCACACAGAAAGACACTGCATGGCACAGACAAGAGTGGACATTGCAAGGGGGTAGCCAGTGAACACAAAACCAACTTCAGGGAAAACTTGAAGGCTCTTGGCGAGGGTGGGGGAGGGGTGTCTGAAAAACCAATGAAAAGCTCCACAAGAGAAAGAGCTAGCATCTGGGCATGAACCTGGAGAACACCAGTTCTAGATTACAATCATACCAGGCCAGGCCAAAATGCTTCCGTTCCAAATGATCAGAACTGATTTGAAACTATAGTAACTGTCCTACTAAAATAAAGATTTTATAAAACCTGAAAACCAGACATCTTAATAGGTTGTGCTTGAATTTATTTTTTTATGGCAAAGAAATTAAAAACAAGTTGCAGTTTTGAAGGGAAGGAGGTGATATTATTATGCTTCCACTGGCAAAAAATAGTTTCTGTTTAGGTTTAACCTTAGAATCACACAAATTGATTTTTAAGGGAATGGAAAGCCTGAAAGAGATCTAGAAAACACAGGCGAGAATCACCTTTCAAAACTATATTGATTCTGCCTGGAAACCAACTATTATACAAATACAAATTGCAACGCAGGCTTGTTCAGGAGAAAGAGCTTGTTGGCATAGTATCAAATAATGCCCATCAACCGAACGACAATCTTCTTGCTATGCAAACAGATGTGTCAGTCCCTGCTATTGTCAAGAGATCAATCACTCACCAACTTCAATTAGAGAGTGCAAATCAATACTCTGGTTTAAGAAGCATAACCACTCTCATCCACACAAAAGTATGGGTTTCCTCAGAGAAATTTTCTCATGAATTTCTCACCCATGACCAAAATTTACAATAGACCTTAAGGTATTGTCAAAATATTGATCCCCTGACACTTGAGAGCTGGAGGTGGGTGATGATGACAGTCGGGACCCGGGGCCTCACAGTCTCTGTGGTAATTCTAATAGAAACCTGCAAGCCTAGATACTCCCCGTGGCTGGGATAGACAACAGGCAGGCTAAGCAACCATAAGCCACCGCCCCCAGACCCTCATGCCTTCATTTTGAGGGTTGCTACCTGGGTTAGTTTTCTAGGGATGCCATAACAAAGTACCACACTGGGTGGCCTAAACAACAGAAATTTAATTTCTAACCATTCTGGAGACCGGAAGTCCAGGATCAAGGTGTAGGAAAATTCAGTTTCTGGTGAGGTCTCTGTCCCTGGCTTGTAGATAGCCACCTTTTCACTGTGTCCTCAATGACCTTTCCTCTGTGCTCTCAGGTGAGAGCTCTTGGGTGTCTTTTTCTCTTATAAAAACACCAATCCTATTGGATTATGGCTCCCACCCTTATGACCCCATTCAACCTTAACTACCTCCTCAGAGGCCTTGTCTCCCAAACAGTCACCCTGTGGCTTAAGCCTTCCATGACATATGAACGTGGCACGGGGGAATGATGACATAATTCAGTCCATAGCACTACGTTTTCAGCCCTAAGAGCAAAAATCAGGGTGGTTAATGTGGAGATGGAAGTGAAAAAGTTAATCCTGTTCTCTCTCTAGTTTGTCAGAATTCTAAGATTAACTATTCAACATAAGTATAGCTCTATTGACTCAGACACCACTAATTTGAAATGGTGCTGTTAAAACTGGATGATCCAGCCATTGCACTACTGGGTATTTACCCCAAAGATACAGACATAGTGAAGAGAAGGGCCATATGCACCACAATGTTCATAGCAGTTCTGTCCACAGTAGCTAAATCGTGGAAGGAGCCGAGATGCCCTTCAACAGATGACTGGATTAAGAAGTTGTGGTCCATATATACAATGGAATATTACTCAGCTATCAGAAAGAACGAGTTCTCAACATTTGCTACAACATGGTTGGCTCTGGAGGAAATAATGTTAAGTGAAATAAGTCAAGCAGAGAAAGACAACTATCATATGATTTCTCTCATCTATGGAACATAAGAACTAGGAAGATCGGTAGGAGAAGAAAGGGATAAAGAAAGGCAACTAATGAATCATCGAACTTTACATCAAATAAATAAATAAATAAATAAATAAATAAATAAATAAACAAATAAACAACAACAACAAAAAACCCTAGAGAGTCTGAAGCTTCCACTAGTACCATAGATGCAAAAGTAATCACTGAGGCAATTGCAAGAGTTAACAAGATTGCAGAAGAATTGAGGAACCAAGGGAGAATAAATTTCGACCACTGCTATTGGTATATAAGTCATGAGCACGTGTCTACTTTACCCTTTTCTTGCCATGACAGCGGGTTGGCCAGCTCTTCCTTCAGTATGCCCTACTCATCTTTAGTCAAGTAACTATATGTTCACTGCTCTACTCTTCAAAAACATGTCTTCTCAAGAATTTCTGAGCTCCTAGTATAGTTATAAATCATACCCAAGATTCTCACTTGGATAGTCAAGGCCCTCTGAAATCCAGCTCTATTGATGTACCCACCCTGGTTCCCATTACTCCCTAGTATGACCCCCTACTGCCATCAGACCACTCTGCTTTTGGCCCCTGGATACCCCTGCAGTTTGATTCCCGGCTTGCCCCTTCTCTCCTTGGTGCCTCAGGACCTCACAATTTGGAGTGGATTCTAACAAAGCAGAATCTAGAAATTCAAGACGCTTTCCATGCTCAGGACTCCCGCAGCTATGATCTAGAGTCTCAATTCCTTAGTCACTTCCATTGCTGAGAATCCCCACTTCCTGTAAGTTTTACCTCGAATCCCGCCTCCCTGAAGAAAAACTTATTTTCCTAGTTATTTAATTTATACAGAGTTGCTCTTCTCTAAATTTCCAGATCCATTCCGCTCACTCTGGCTATGCTTTTCTTGCTAGTTATTTTTTCCTAAGCAGGTCTTAAAATAATTGTGAATTCTTTCAAGTCAGGTGCTATTGACTTTTAATGTTTTTTAAACATCCAAAGGGCTCAACACAGTGTGGAAACACAATGCAGTAAATATCTTTCTCTTCAAAGTAGCTTGAGTTCAAACCTCTCACTACTTCAAATCAATCTTCCCTCGTAATGTTAATTACTGAGGCTGTCCTGCATGTGCCATTTTATTCATGCTCAAGATCTCAAACCAATTCTGGAGCAAAAAGTCTGCAATATCAAGAAAGAAACATTAAAGAGCTCTGAAAATTGACAAATGTTTTAAAAGAGGTGGAAATAATCAATGAGAAGTAGTCAAGGAATGTTACCTAGGGAAGTTTTAATACAGAAAGGAAAGGTCATACTTGAAATACTAAGTGGGAAAACAATTTAACTTTAGCTTACATGTTTTGGTGGGAATTATTTAGATGATAAGAACAAAATTAATTTCTTTTCTTAAGACCAAAGAAATGCAAACCTCTTGAATTTTCTGAAATACTTCAGCAAAGTTTTGGGTAGAGTGGGCTGGGGTAGGATTGGAGGGGCGGGTATTGTATTTTTTTTTTCAGATGATTTCATACCTCAGAGTAATTTCTACCCCTTTCCAAAAAAAATGAGCTACAGGGGTCACATTCTGGCCTCATCTTAACATGAGGCAGTGATGAAAAATTGCCTCTTTCAGCTCTGTGAATCAATAATTTTCAACCCTTTCAAATCGTATATCTTATTCTAACTTGTCTTTACAATTACACTCCACTAAAAGTCATCCATGGTATAATTATATACACACTTGAAGCATATAAGCTAAATACACATACTTTTACTAAAACTCTAGACACAAAAGGATAGGATAGATTGCACTGAATTGCCTAAGATAACCATTCTAGAACCTAAGCAAAGATTCTCAGCACTTTCTAATGCAGACTACAGTACTGTAACTCCAAGCAGAGAGAGCTCAGAACTCCCTCTCACTGGAGTCCCTGAAACCTGATAACCCAACAGCATTCCCAAAAGGTTTTGGACAAAGCATTGATTTTAGATAAACATAACTATTATTTGCATTAAGCCTGTCTTTTTTTTTTAATTTTAATTCTAGTATAGTTAAAATGAAGTGTGGAGGTTCCTCAGAAATTAAAAGTAGAACAGCCTACAACCTAGCATTAAGACTATCTTTGACCCATCTCTGAAATATTTCTTTAAATGACAGGGGTTTTTTGCCAAAATTACACAACCAGGATTCCCCACTTAATTCAGTAGTTGATCTCGCTTAATACACCCTATGCAACAAATTGGAAAAATAGCCATACATGCTTCCTCTCCCTCTATCCTTACCCCCTTTATCATGTGAGTTTGGGTGTCCTCAAACCTGACTCTGAGATTGGCCATGGGACATGTTTTGACCAATGAGATGTTAGCAAACATGGTGCAAGCAAAGGTTTGAAAAGCACTGCATATGGAGGCTGCCCCTCTTGCCACCACCACCACCACGTGAAGAAGACCGAACAAGCCTATTGGATAATGAAAGGCATGTGGCCCGGGATCCCCACCACCCAAACCTACAGCTGCCCCAGCCCAGTAACAGAGCTGACCAACAGCTGACTGCAGATAAATGAGAGCCAGCCCAAACCAGAAAAATCTCCCAGCACATTCCAAACTGCCGATGCAAAGAAGTGTGAGCTAAATAAATGGCTCTTGTTTTAAACCACTAAGTTTTGGGGCGCCTGGGTAGCGCAGTCGTTAAAAGCGTCTGCCTTCGGCTCAGGGCGTGATCCCGGCGTTCCGGGATCGAGTCCCACATCGGGCTCCTCCGCTGGGAGCCTGCTTCTTCCTCTCTCTCACTCCCCTGCTGTGTTCCCTCTCTCGCTGGCTGTCTCTCTGTCACATAAATAAATAAAAAAAAAAAATCTTTAAAAAAAAATAAATAAATAAACCACTAAGTTTTGAGGTGATTTGTTATTCAGTAAAAGCTAACTGACACACCATGAGATTTCAAATAAGAGTCTACCATTCTCCTCAGCTTTGACTTCAACTCCTATGATCCCTTGTTTAAACTGGTCATTATGAGATCTTCTATTTTTCCTATGCAGAGGGATTATGCGATTGAAGTCCGGAAGCCAAATCAGAGATTTGAGAGATTGTCTCATAAGGGGAGTGTGGGAGTGTAATAGTTTTCACCAGCTGGGTTTGACTCATTTTCAGCTGTCCTATCTGTGCAATGTATTCCAAATGGCTGAAATATACACACCAAAGGCCAGCATCTTGTACTTGGAAAGTTATTTGAAGCCTAGTGAAACAATGAAAGCTTTCAAGCAAAACAAGAGTTTTTCTTTGTCTTTTTTCAATACTAAAGCAGGTGGCATATGGCATACCATAGCCACAAAAAAAAAGCGTTTCCATTTCAATCCATCTGAAGAAAAACTGGACAGTTATTTGGGTTAATCATGGATCAAAGCCTCAAATATCTGTAGTTTTTGTACTGGTTAGAGATTTCCAAATTGAACCAAGGGTGAACGATGAAACTAAGTTGTAGCACATCCAAAATAAACCATTCACTTGTCACTGATACAAGTCATTCTATTTTCATGCTATTACAATTATAGTTACAGCATCCATGTTTTTTTCTGATTCCTATCACATAATATGGTATTTTTAAATTTTGCATACTTGATAACTATTCTTGCTTAACTTTAGGACATTGGATGGGTTTTCCCATTAATCTCTCCAGGCCAAAAGTTATTCTGAATTATTTTTCTCATCAGTCAATGAGGAGGCAAAAACTGACAACTTAAGTGGAAACTCATCACAAGCAAATATACCAGGGAGGGTCCTTGTAACGTCTGCAGAGTTAAGTCTTCAGACAGTATCATTACTTCTCGAGTTTTCTGCCATCTTTTTTTTTTAAAGATTTCGTTTATTTATGTGACAGAGAGACAGCCAGCGAGAGAGGGAACACAGCAGGGGGGAGTGGGAGAGGAAGAAGCAGGCTCCCAGCGGAGGAGCCCGACGTGGGACTCAATCCCAGAACGCCAGGATCACGCCCTGAGCCGAAGGCAGAAGCCTTTTAACGACTGTGCTACCCAGGCGCCCCTCTGCCATCTTTATTCTTGTTGCATTTTGGGGGGGAAGCATTAACATGCTTAATGGAATTTTGATGGAGATACTGGACCTCTCCTTCTCTGAAGAATGTATTCCACCAGGGTTTCAGAAACTCTGCTCATGTCATGCCAAAATGAGCTCAAGTAAGAAACACTCCCTTTACAATGCAGGTATCTGGTAGGCTGCTCAGTTACATACGGGCAGATTCTAACTACAGGCCAGCCATTTGGATTTTTTCCTTTTTTTTTTTTTTTTTTTTAAAACTAGAAGCTTGGTAGAATAAAAACAGAGTTGACATTCTCAAGTTGAACAGACTCAAATCTTTAGGTTCAAATAGTGATAATTTTACTTGGGTGCTAGATGAGGAAAAGTCACTGAGGGTATATACTTACTGGATTTCCCTCTCCATCATCAAATGATTAGCTATTATTTAATAGCTTATTATATCCTCGGGGTGGGGAACAGACTAAGATTGATTTCATGATTATTAGAAACAGACACTGACATTTATAAGAGGAAGTTGAAAATTGTACTCTGGCTTTTCTACCGTTAAAACACCGTAACTTCCTGTCACTTAGATAGCGACCTGGGCTGTACGTGACCACAGGCTTGAGTCCACATTATAAAAACACAGAGCACAGTGAGCCTTTTTCATGATAGAACATCTTTCAGAGTTAGAGGAAAAAGAGAAGGCCTGGTCTGTTCAACCTGGGAGTTCCATGGTTTCACATTACATACAGGCTAACTCAATTCCTCAGGACACTTAACAAGTAATGAATAATTATAACCCCTTTATTCGGAATCCAGTAATTAGGTTGACAGAAAAGCAACTCTTTTGGGTGGGTGTGAATTTATCACAGCAACTATGACCTCCTCCAAACTTTCCATGGCTACTGACACTGTATTATGTGCTCTCCATGACTTATCTCACTTAATCTTTACAAACAAGCCCGGCAGATAAATGAGAAAATTGAGGCTAAGGAGTTAAGATAACTTGCCCGTGATCATACAGCTTATAAATATTTAATTCAGGACTTGGACCAAAGAAGAGTTTTGCCAACAACTTCATTCTTAACCGGTACCTTCTCCTTAACAAAAGGAGTAGCAATGAGGAAACTGGGAGACCCTTGGTTTTATGGCTGCAATTCCCATTTAACTGGTGTTCTTGTTCCATAAAGACAAACCAAAAACAGTTGATTTGCACTACAAATAAACCCACACAGTGTATCAGACCTGACCCCTAGCGATATTTTCCTTCTGTACCCTCAGTCACTAAGCTTCAACGCTCTTAATCAATGGAACCATATGTCAGCAGAGTTTATTGCATATGGAAAAGCACCCAGGAACAAACAGAAGAAATAATATGTTGTTTCCAGGAGCAAGTAAGTGATTATTGATTACGATACATAGGAGTTCACTCGGGTGCCTTGCTGTAGTTGAGTGGGTAAGAAAGAAGAAAAACAGGCTGGTAAAATAGAGCTCCCGTAAAGCAGTGGATATTCTCTACACTTTCACCAAACGTGATTTAGGAGTATAAATTTGTGCCACAGAGCTTGCCATGCACCAGCCACACAAAACCGCCTGCACTTACCTAGTAACCAGTCAGAATAACTTAATTCCCCTCTTTTTTCAAAGTGAATAATTAGAGACACGAACAGAAAACACAGGGAATTGAAAGAAGCTGCAGGGAGGTGGAGTCTTTGCCAATGCTGGACTTAGCATTCTGGCAAAGCTTCCTCGAATCAGGCAAGATCCTACCTGTAAGATATTGTCCAAGGTAATTTTGGATACACTATGACTTTTAATAATCATAGCTTATAAATTCATTAAGTAAAGCATTTAAATCTGTTCTCCTTGTGGAATTCCATACCAAGTCAATGCCCTGGCACATCGAGTCCCTCTCAGCGTCCTGCACTCAGCTCTAGCTCTGCAGTGTCCTACGTTGGGACTTCTGGGAAGAGTCTGTCCTTCACTCACCTTTCTTGTCCTCTCTCCTTATTCTCTTGGCTTCAACCTTCAGGTCTATAGAGTTTATCCTGAATCTGTATCCCCAGCTCAAATTTCCCTTGAGCTCCACACTTTTCTTTTTCCCTATCAGTGTGTTTGACATCTTTATTCATCGATGCGTTTACCTGTTTACTTTCAAAGTCCGAATGACCTAGGCTGATCTCGTTGTTGTCCTTTGAATATGCCAGCCACATTCCCACCTCCAGGCCTTTGTACCTGCTGTCTCCTTTGCCCGGAGCACTGTTTCCCCACACACGCCTAGCTCCCCTGGCTCCTTCACATCTTTACCCAAAGTCAGTGAGATCTTTTCAACCGTGCTCTTTAAAGCTGCAGCACAAACTCCCCCAGTTTTCCGTGTTCCCTTTCCCTGACTTATTCTTCTCCATAGCACTTACCCCTTCTAAAACACGTTTACTTATTTATCTTGTTTATTGTTTATCTCTCCATGCAAGCTACTGACAGCAAGATTTGTCTGTGTTGTTCAATTTTGTATCCCCGGTGCCTGAAACAGTGACTGGCACAAAGTAGGCACCTAATTATTACCTGTTGAATGGCACGAATGAATAATTGCCCCAATGGTACCCCACATAAAACTCCTCATCCTCCACCAATCTGCTCCTCTTCCTCCCCATACTCATTAGTATAATCTGCCTCCTCCCACTCATTCAGACCAAAAATCTGAATCATTTTCAATAATCCCTCTCTTTAATCCTTAGTTCAGTAATGTGTCAAATTATTTTAAGTCATTTCAGTATGCCAGTCACCCATCTCTCCCGACCTATTCCATATCTGCTTCGGCAGCCCTGGTCCAGGTTCTCACCCCCTCCCATGTCCATCACAGAGACCGCTGCATAACTTCGAGCCTGACTGGCCTCTGCCTTCAGTCCATCTGGAACACGGACCTAGACCAAGGGTCCTAAAATGTACATGCCAGCTCATATTTATGCCCTTGTTGTAAATCCTTAGCAGGGAATTCCAGGCTACCCGTGACCTGATCTCCAACAGTTCTGCAATCCTCACCTGTCCACCTGCTCTGTTTCCAGACACATTGAACAACCCCCATATCCCAAAGCCATGGAGTACTATTGTGATTCCAAGCCCTGCTTGTATTGTGCCCTCAGACACAGCAGGTTCAGCAATCACTTCTTCCGAAAGCATTCCGTGGTTTTTCTCTCTCCTCTACCTCCCACCTACTTTGTTAATACTTCCATTTTAGCACATACCCATTTAATAGTAAATGTTAAATGTCTGTCTCTCACCACAAACCAAAATCCCCCCTGAGAACTGGCAGTGGGCCATCATTTATCTTTATACAAACCGTAGTGCCTAGCTCAGTGTTTGGCATACAGTAGGCACTAAGGAAACATGTATTGACTTGTTGAATGAAATGCGAATACACATTGAAAGTTCCATGCAGTGTGATCAGATGGAATTCTCAAACAGATGCAGAAAAAGAGGGGCACCTGGGTGGCACAGCGGTTAAGCGTCTGCCTTCGGCTCAGGGCGTGATCCTGGCGTTGTGGGAACGAGCCCCACATCAGGCTCCTCCACTGGGAGCCTGCTTCTTCCTCTCCCACTCCCCCTGCTTGTGTTCCCTCTCTCGCTGGCTGTCTCTATCTCTGTCGAATAAATAAATAAGTAATCTTAAAAAAAAAAGAATGCAGAAAAAGAGGCATCGGTCTAATTAGGGCACAACTTAGGCTAATGTCTACTCATCATTCAGGCCAGATTATAGGACCAGTAATGAAGACCTGCCTCATAGTCTAAACCAGTCTACACGAGCAAGCCTGTGCCATATTCATAGCGCCAGTCCCCCCAACCCCACTGCTAACGGCTCACCTACCCACTCCCACTTCCAGGCCAGACAACTGGCAAGCTAGGAAATAGCACCGTTACTTATGTAAGCAAATCAAAATGAAGAAAAGAGGTAGAAAACTGGTGGGTGGGAGGAGAGGGGAGGGTACGGGAGGGATAATTCCATACAGGCCATCTTATTTGTTTCATTGTATTTGATATCATTTTATTTTACCTTTATATACAAATATATAGAAATATGCGTAAATGCACAAATGTAACTATATCAACACACTTGTATTTTATGTTAACTTTCTTCTTCGTTTAGTTCTCCCTCCCTATTCTACTCCCCTTTCTGCCTCAGGCAATCCATGTCAACAACCTCATCTACCATAATTTTTTTTCTTACATAATCATGTAAGAACTCTATTAATCATATACACACACAGGAGTTTGCAATTGTTCTTCAAAAACTGGATTATTGGAGCACTTTGATGGCTCAGTGGGTTAAGCATCTGCCTTCAGCTCAGGTCATGATCCCAGGGTCCTGGGATTGAGTCTCATGTTGGGCTCCCTGCTCCATGGGGAGTCTACTTCTCCCTTTGCCCTTCCTCCACTCGTTCTCTACCTCTCATGCATGCTCTCTCTCTCTCTCCCAAACAAATAAAATCTTAAAAAGAAAAAACTGGATTATTTTATGCACTCTTTGGCAACTTGCTCTTCTCACTCATGGTATCTCATGAAAATCCCTCCAAATCAACTGGAATACATAGAACTAATTCATTCTTGGTCATGGCTGCAGAAAAGTCCATGCTCTTGCTGTTGCATGATGGCACTCACTTTGGTTCTAGATTTTCTCTACTAATAAATCATGCTACAATAAACGTGATTGCACAGATGATTTAAGTCGTGGTAATTTTACTTATAAGGGTTGATTTCCTAGAGTGAAGTTTCTGGATCAGGGTGTGTATGTATTTGTAATTTTAAAACTGTTGCTAAATGTTATATTACCAAAAGGCTGTAACAATGCCCATTTGCACCTGCCATGAATGTGAGAAGCCTTTGCCCAGCATCCTCACCAGCAACGGCATTTTCATTTCCATCTGTCTGAGAGTTCTAAAATGATATTCGGTGTTGCTTTAATTTGCATTGCCGGGTCACTAGTGAGTGTGAGAATCTTTTCATATGCTTGCTACCCATCTGAATTTTCTGTTCTGCGAATTGTTCATGTTTTTTGATTTTGTCTCTACTGAGGTCTTTGGCAACTTATTTTAATTTGTAACAGGTCTTTGAATTTTATAAACATTAACCCTCTGTCTGTGTCTGTATTATAAATATTTTCCCAAGGCTTTCATTTGTATTTTGACTTATAGTATTTTTTGCCCTATTTATATAATCTGATATTCTATCTTTTATTTAACAGTTTCCAGGTTTCCAGTCATGGGTAAGATATCTCCAGCACCTAGATTTTCAGTTACCTAAATTTTCTTCTATGATATTAAAATTTTTGCATAAAGCTGTTAATCCATTGGAAATTTTTTTATGGTTTAAAATGAGGATAAAAGTGGGAGTGCACGTTTACTTTTTTATATTAGCAGCCAGTTACACGAGCACCATTTATTAAATAATTCATTCTTTTTCACCGAATTGATATATCTACCAGTTTTGAATTTATTAATTCGCACATAAAATGGGGTATATTTTTAGATTCTGTTCTGCTCTACTCTGTTCCATGAATCTATTTGTGAATTCCTAGGTCAATAGCATTTAATATCTATTAGGGCAAGTCTTCTCTTACTATCCTTTTTTTCCTCCAATGTATTTATTTTGGGGGATTTGGAGTATTTGTTTTCCATTAAAAAATTAAATCACTTTATTCAATCTTCTAATTCTCCCTCACCCTCAAATTCCTTAGGCATTCTATTTGGGATTGCATCAAATGTATTTGTTAATTTTGTGAGAATTGACCTTTTATGATATTATTTTTCAATCCAATTCAAAGGGCATGCATTTCCATTTGTTCCAATGTTGTTTAAGTCCCTGACTCCTGACCTCTCCCAATAAAACGATACCTTTGAAATACTTTCGCTTTCTCTCTCCCTTCATCCTCAATCCTAGATGACACCTTGGAAAATAAATTTAAATTTTTCTAAAAAATTAAGTATTTTTATTTCTAGGCCATTACTAGCACTTACCTTGCCATATTCATTCATGCATTCAACTAAACATTTATTGGGAACCTACCATTTGCTAGGCATGGTTTGAGGTACTGGGGATAGGTTAAGGGGAAAAAATTTTCTGCTTTCATAGAGTTTATATATGGGGAGACAGATACTGGACAAAACAAATGAGTAAAATATAACTTTGAAGAAGGTAATAACTATGGAGAAAACTAAAATATGAAAGTGGGATGGAATGCCACTGGATTGAGCAGAGAGTACATTAAAATGTTAAATAGTGAGGTCAGGGAAGGGCTGAAGGAGAGTGTGGTGTTGGAGAAAAGACTTGAAAGATTTAAGAAAGAGAGCCATGTGGATGTCTGAGGAAAAGCAATCCAGGCAGAGGAACAAGAAGTAGAATGCACTGAGGAGGGGAGCCTGGGTGGCACAGTTGGTTAAATGACCAACTCTGAGTTTGTTTCAGGTCATGATCTCAGTGTTATGAGATGGGCCCCACATCAGGCTCTACACTCAGCAGGGAGTCTGCCTGGAATTCTCTCTATCCCTCTCCCTCTGCCCTGCTCCCACGCTCTCTTTCTCTTTCTCTCTCTCTGTCAAATAATAAACAAACAAACAAACAAACAAAAACACCATGATCTGACTTAATGCTTTAACAGAAAGATCATTCCTGTGTTAAGAGTTAGGGGAACAAGATGAGTTAGGAGTCTACTGCAATAACCTAAGCAAGAAATAATAGTCTTATGGACTAGGACCGAGGAACTAGTGGTGAAAAGTGGTTAGAAAAGTATATATTTTTGACCGCGCTCTTCACCTCTCCACGCGGGAAAGTTGCTCCCAGACTCTGAGCTCTACCCTGGGCTCAGGCAGCTGAGTGCGGTGATCATACTCGTTCCCAAGAGCATCTGGACGCCCCTTGGGGAGTGCAAAGAGTGCAGCGTCCTTGGAAGCCAGCTTTGAGAAAGGCACCTGACCTCCCAAGACTTCAGGAGGCGCCTCAGACAAACCCGGCCGAACCGTCGGCACGCTTCTCAGACATCTATCTACATGGCATCTACAGACCCTCTTTGGGAAGAAGAGTCATAGGAGAACTACTGACTGTCTTTAAGCAATATCACGGCTGGATTTGTGTTTTAGGATAATCTCCCTGGCTCCTGTGTGGGGTGGATTCAGAAGACGAAGAAACTGAAGCTTGATGGGTCATGAGAAAGTTCCACAACAGAGCAAGAACTCCAAGTTTTGTGAGACACTGAGGACCCACCCTTCCCTAGAGAGTTTTCAAATAAGTAGATACTGTGTGGAGGCTGTCAAGATGAATATAGTTCCTGCCTTCAAATTCTTGTTAAAGAAACAGATGTGGAGATAGAATGACAACCCAGAAATGCTACATGCCACTCAAGCTCTGAAAAGGACACAACAAATCAGAGGGAAACAGTTGCAGTGGACGGGACAGAGTATCTTGGAGCAGGCGGACTCGTGGTCGGCACCCACGAAACAGCAGACTGAGACCCTGAACTGGGTGCGCGCGCCACCAGGCTTCTCATGGAACTCCGGAATCCCGGTGTGCTCACTGGGCATAGACTGAGACCCGGAGATCGGGAGCGCGCGGGGGCGGCTGGCGGCTGGCGGCGTTAGAAACACAAAGGACAGAGACGCGCCAGCCCTGGAAGTGAGGGCAGGGACGCCGGGTGTGGGGCGCACATCCCGGGACGCTGCAGGGTTGAGCAGCACCAACAGAAACAGAGTTAAAGTGGCCAGAATATCAGTGGAGAACGGGCCGCAATCCCTCTGTTCTGTGACAATCCGGCCTCTGCTGCTCTGACTCTCAGAAGAGGCACAGCAGACCGCCAGGGAAAGCCGCCAGAGAACAAAAGCCTGGAAATACCGGCTCACAGCGTGCCCATCCCCATCCCCCCTCACAGGGGACACGGAGACCCTACCCAAACAGGGTTGCCTGAGTATCAGCGCTGCAGGCCCCTCCCCCAGAACACAGAAGGCAGGCTGAAAAATCAAGAAGCCCACAACCCGGGGTGCCTGGGTGGCACAGTCATTGAGCGCCTGATTTCGGCTTAGGGCGTGATCCCGGCATTCCGGAAAGGAGTCCCTCATCGGGCTCCTGCGCTGGGAGCCTGCTTCTTCCTCTCCCACTCCCCTGCTTCTGTTCCCATTCTTGCTGTCTGTCTGTCTCTCTCTCTCAGATAAATAAATAAATAAAATCTTTGAAGAAGAAGCCCACATCCCTAAGATCCCTATAAAACAAGGGGCACGGCCTGGGACCCAGTCAATAATTTGGGATCTGGACAACCCCGCAACCTGTCCTCATCAGAATGACAAGAAGGAGAAGCCCCCCCCAGCAAAGAAAAGACAGTGAGACTGTGGCCTCTGCCACAGAAATAATGGATATCGATGTAACCAAATTATCAGAAATGGAATTCAGAGTAACGATAGTCAAAATGATGAGTAGAATTGAAAAAAGTATTAACGAAAAGGTTACTGAGAATATAGAATCCCTAAGGACAGAAATGAGAGCTAATCTGACAGAAATTAAAAATTCTATGAGCCAAATGCAGGCAAAACTAGAGGCTCTGACGGCCAGGGTCACCGAAGCAGAGGAATGTATTAGTGAATTGGAGGATGGGTTAATAGAGGAAAAAATGAAAATAGAAGATGGTCTTAAAAAAATCCACCCCACGAATGTAGGTTATGGGAGATTACTGACTCAATGAAACGATCCAATGTCAGAATCATTGGCATCCCCGAGGGGGTCCAGAAAAACAGAGGTCTAGAAGAGATATGTGAACAATATGTAGTTGAAAACTTCCCTACTCTAGCGAGGGAAACAAACATTCGTGTCCAAGAGGCAGAGAGGACCCCTCCCAAGTTCAACCACGACAATCCTACGCCACGTCAGGGAGGGACAGGCCTAATCCACGCACGAGGAAGCAGTTGACCAAAATTAGAGCAGAAATCAATCAGAAACCAAAGTACAGTAGAGCAGATCAACAGGACTAGAAGCTTGTTCTTTGAGACAATCAATAAAATTGACAGACCACTGGCAAGACTTATCCAAGAGAAAAGAGAAAGGACCCAAATTATTAAAATTATGAATGAAAAAGGAGAGGTCACGACGAACACCATTGAAATTGGAAGGATTATTAGAAATTTTTATCAACAGCTATATGCCAATAAACTAAGCAATCTGGAAGAGATGGAATCCTTCCTGGAAACCTATAAACTACCAAGATTGAAACAGGAAGAAATTGATTTCTTAAACAGGCCAATTAATTATGAAGAAATTGAGTCAGTGATAAACAACCTTCCAAATAACAAAACTCCAGGCCCGGACGGTTTTCCTGGGGAATTCTACCAAACATTCAAAGAAGAAATAATACCTATTCTCCTAAAGCTATTTCAAAAAATAGAAACAGAAGGAAAGCTACCAAACTCATTCTATGAGGCCAATATTACCTTGATCCCCAAACCAGGCAAAGACCCCATCAAAAAGGAGAATTACAGACCGATTTCCCTAATGAATATGGACACCAATACAGCATCCTTTCCTGATTAAAACCCTTCAGAGTGTAGGAATAGAAGGTACATTTCTCAATCTCATAAAAGCCATCTATGAAAAGCCTACTGCAAATATTATTCTCAATGGGGAAAAGCTGGAAGCCTTTCCCTTAAGATCAGGAACTCGACAAGGATGCCCACTCTCGCCACTATTATTCAACATAGTACTAGAAGTCCTTGCAACAGCAATCAGACGACAAAAAGGGATCAAAGGTATTCAAATTGGCAAAGAAGAAGTCAAAATGTCTCTCTTTGCAGATGACATGATACTCTATATGGAAAACCCAAAAGAAGCCACTCCCAAACTATTAGAAGTTATAGAGCAATTCAGTAACGTGGCGGGATACAAAATCAATGCTCAGAAATCAGTTGCATTTCTATACACGAATAACGAGACCGAAGAAAGAGAAATTAGGGAATCCATCCCATTTACAATAGCACCAAAAACCATACGTTACCTTGGAATTAACTTAACCAGAGACGTAAAGGACCTATATTCTAGAAACTATAAATCACTCTTGAAAGACATTGAGGAAGACATAAAAAGATGGAAAGATATTCCATGCTCATGGATTGGAAGAATTAACATAGTTAAAATGTCCATGCTACCCAGAGCAATCTACACTTTCAATGCTATCCCGATCAAAATACCGAGGACATTTTTCAAAGAACTGGAACAAATAGTCCTTAAATTTGTATGGAAACAGAAAAGGCCCCGAATCTCCAAGGAACTGTTGAAAAGGAAAAACAAAGCTGGGGGCATCACAATGCCGGATTTCGAGCTGTACTACAAAGCTGTGATCACAAAGACAGCATGGTACTGGCACAAAAACAGACACATAGACCAATGGAACAGAATAGAGAGCCCAGAAATGGACCCTCGGCTCTTTGGGCAACTAATATTTGATAAAGCAGGAAAAAACATCCGGTGGGAAAAAGACAGTCTCTTCAATAAATGGTGCTGGGAAAATTGGACAGCTACATGCAAAAGAATGAAACTTGACCACTCTCTCACACCATACACAAAAATAAACTCCAAATGGATGAAAGACCTCGATGTGAGACAGGAATCCATCAAAATTCTAGAGGAGAACATAGGCAGCAACCTCTACGACATCGGCCAAAGCAACCTTTTTCATGACACATCCCCAAAGGCAAGAGAAACAAAAGATAAAATGAATTTATGGGACTTCATCAAGATTAAAAGTTTCTGCACAGCCAAGGAAACAGTCAGAAAAACTAAGAGGCAGCCCACGGAATGGGAGAATATATTTGCAAATGACACTACAGATAAAGGACTGGTATCCAAGATCTACAAAGAACTTCTCAAACTCAATACACGAGAAACAAATAAACAAATCAAAAAATGGGCAGAAGATATGAACAGACACTTTTCCAATGAAGACATACAAATGGCTAACAGACACATGAAAAAATGTTCAAAATCATTAGCCATCAAGGAAATTCAAATCAAAACCACACTGAGATACCACCTTACGCCAGTTAGAATGGCAAAAATAGACAAGGCAAGAAACAACAATTGTTGGAGAGGATGTGGAGAAAGGGGATCCCTCCTACATTGTTGGTGGGAATGCAAGTTGGTACAGCCACTCTGGAAAACAGTGTGGAGGTCCCTTAAAAAGTTAAAAATTGAGCTACCCTATGATCCAGCCATTGCACTACTGGGTATTTACCCCAAAGATACAGACGTAGTGAAGACAAGGGCCATATGCATCCCAATGTTCATAGCAGCATTGTCCACAATAGCTAAATCGTGGAAGGAGCCGAGATGCCCTTCAACAGATGACTGGATTAAGAAGTTGTGGTCCATATATACAATGGAATATTACTCAGCTATCAGAAAGAACGAGTTCTCAGCATTTGCTGCAACATGGACGGCACTGGAGGAGATAATGCTAAGTGAAATAAGTCAAGCAGAGAAAGACAACTATCATATGATTTCTCTCATCTATGGAACGTAAGAACTAGGATGATCAGTAGGGGAAGAAAGGGAAAAAGAAAGGGGGGGTAATCAGAAGGGGGAATGAAACATGAGAGACTATGGACTATGAGAAACAAACTGAGGGCCTCAGAGGGGAGGGGGGGTGGGATAATGGGATAGACCAGTGATGGGTAGTAAGGAGGGCACGTATTGCATGGTGCACTGGGTGTTATACACAACTAATGAATCATGGAGCCTTACATCGGAAACCGGGGATGTACTGTATGGTGACTAACATAATATAATAAAAAATCATTAAAAAAAAAGAGAAGTATATATTTTTAAGATAGAACAATAGAGATTCGCTGAGGGATTACATATAGGGTACATGAGAAAGAAAGCGGTCAAGGATAACTCCGAGGATTTTTGACTGAGCAACTGGTAAGATGGAATTCTATTCACTGATGCAGAAAACCATGAGAGGAACCAGGTAGGAAGGGGAGTGGAGGCGTCAGGCATTTGATTTTGGACATGTCTACTAGACTTCCAAGTAGCTGAGATAATAGATGGATAGTCTAGATTGGTGTTCAGGAGAGAAGTCCAGAGTAGAGATATAAATTTAGGAGTTGTTAGTGTATGGTTGATATTTGAAAGTATGTAACTGGATAAAATCATTAATGAGGTGAGTGGAGGTAATGAAGAGAAGCAGCTCAAGGATTTTACCATGAGGAACTTCAAGGTTAAAAGATTGCGAAGATAGTAGAAGCAAAAAGGAAACTGAGAAAATGTGGCTAATGAGACAGGAGGAGAGGCAACAGAATGTGGCATCTTGGAAGTCAAATGAAGATAGTATTTCTAGAGTGAGGGAATGACCGACTCTGCCAAACGCTGCTGAAAAGACAAGATGAAGACTTAGAATTTCCCAGTGGTTTTAGTAACATGGGCATCACTGGCGACCCAAATAAGAGAAGCTGTGGTCATGAGGATGGCATAAGAGAAGATTTAAAAATATAAATAGCACAAACTCGTGAACAGCATCTGAAAAAGGAAGTGATATATTTCTTAAAACTGGGGTTATATTTGCCTTTGGATTGTTAACTGTAATTTTATTTGTTTATATCAAGTTTTTTCATTGTCAATTGGCAAGAGATAAAAGTCATCTTCATCTCATATTCAATACTTGCTGGCTCTTAGTAGATGTTTTTTTGCTAAGTAGGTATATTTTCACATTATAACACTTCCTAGCAAGGGCTCATCAAATCTGTATGCTAACAAATGACAGGAGTCAAGAACATGATGGTCTCCTTAAACTAGGAAATGATTATCTTTTACAATGGTACCTAGAAGATCTCAGTTGGTGACTGTGCTTAATGGTGAAGCAAAATAACATGACTTCTAGCCCAGACCCCTAACTTAAACTTAAATAATGTTTGCAAGCCTCTAGGTAGGCACTGAGGGGGAAAAATATGTCATCAATGACAGATGGCACTACTATACGACATTTTAATCAAAGAGCCAACTGGCTTTTAAAAGTCAGTTTTCAGAGTTGATCTATATGTAAAAAGAGAGCAGTAGCAAGGAGAATAGCTCAGGAAGGATTGCAATCCAATGTGCTTGGTTTTGGTAGAACGTATCTTCATGTGAGAATTGCATACTAGATGGTGATCAAACAAGAAAGAAAAAGAAAATATTGTGAGAGATAATGTTCATAGTTCCACTCCAGTGGGTTTTGTGAATAAACACTTGTGAATTCCCTTGAAGTAGCTTAGACCTCAAGCCATTATAAAGTGTATGATACTCCTTTTTCATAAAGTAGAATTAAATTAAATTTTTCAAAGCTTCATCAATCTTACCTCATGTACAGCAATTTGATTACAGGTTTAAACACCTCTAAAATTAGAGTAAACATTCTCACACATTAGGAAAAGCACAGAAGAATGAAATTTTACCTGCAGTACATTAGCTACAAACTCACATAGTAGAGTGTGTGTGAGGAGAGAAAATCCTAATGAGTAAGGTGAAGAATACAATCATGGTGGTACGTTTATCCTTAAGGGAACAAAAGCATGTGATAAATGAGGGTGAAAAAAGATATCCTTTATAAAGCTAGGAATCATTTGCTTTGATTTACACTAAACCAAATAATTACAAATATAAATTACTATTATGCAGGAATTGGATGACCTTGACTCTTTGGAGGAAAATTGACATTAAAAATAACAAACGAGGGGCATCACGTTGCCGGATTCAAGCTATACTACAAAACTGTGATCACTAAGACAGCATGGTACTGGCACAAAAACAGACACATAGACCAATGGAACAGAATAGAGAACCCAGAAATTGACCCTCGGCTCTTTGGGCAACTAATCTTTGACAAAGCAGGAAAAAACATCCAGTGGAAAAAAGACAGTCTCTTCAATAAATGGTGCAGGGAAAATTGGACAGCTATATGCAAAAGAATGAAACTTGACCACTCTCTCACACCATACACAAAGATAAACTCTAAATGGATGAAAGACCTCGATGTGAGACAGGAATCCATCAAAATCCTAGAGGAGAACGTAGGCTGCAACCTCTTTGACATCGTATTGTTGCCAGATAACATTATACATGATTATACAGAACATACCACATTTTTTATTCATTCACTCATCCATGGATACTTAGGTTGTTTGCATGTCTTGGCTATTGAGAATAATGCTGCAATAAACATGGGAGTGTGGATATCTTTTCAAGTTAATGTTTTTGTTTCTTTTGGATATATTTCCAGAGTCAGACTAGATGGATGACATGGTATTTCTATTTTTAATTTTTTGAAGACCCTTCATACTCTTTTCCATAGTGGGTGCACCAATTTATATTCCCACCAACAGTACAAGATGAACCTTTGATATGTTATTCTACTCAGCTTTTCAGGGTAGGTGGGTGGCTCAGTTGGTTAAGTGTCCAATTCTTGATTTCAGCTCAGCTTATGATCTCATAGGTGGTGAGATGGAGCCCACATGGGGCTCTGCACTCAGCGGGGAATTCTGCCTGAGATTCTTTCTCTCCCCTCTTTCTGTTCCTCCCCCACTACTCTAGAAAATAAATAAATCTTTGAAAAAAAAAGTCTCTCAAACAAATAATAATAATAATGTTAAGTTTAACACATACACATATACCCACTCTGAAAATATGAAAATCTTATATAAATGTCAGTAAGTGGCTTTTTCCCCCATTCTGCTAGTCTTTATTTCTAATTTTTTGACAATGAAGCTGAATTACTTATACAGTTTTTAAGGGTTAAGTTTGTTAAAATGTTCATGCATGGAAGAGTAATGGTTGCTAGCCAAACTTAGGGTGCTTGAACTGAAAAATTAGAGAGTATTTCATCCAATGTTTCTATGTTACAGATGAAAAGACAGATACAGAAAGGTTATGTCAGTTTTGCTAATAATGATCTGAATGTATAGATGGTGTAACTCAGTGATGCTCAACTCTGGCTGATTTGAAGAATAATAAAAGTATGCCTGACCAGAGCCTATCCCAAGGTAGGATTGTAGTTAGAGCTATTGTGGACCAGAAGTTCAAGGTTCTCCACACTGCCTCCAAAGGATCTAAGAAAAATCCTGGGGACAGGAGATCATTTCACCAAAAATAAAATCAACAGAAACTTTAACAAACATCTCTGTATAAATTCCCTTTCCTAAACATATACTTGTCTATTAAATGTGTGAGCCAGCTCATTCTGAAACAGAGCTTGGCAATAGGGATGAAGTATCTGTCTCTTATGGTAAGGGTGTGAGTTCTTCTTTGCACCCTTTAGACACATTCACATCTCAGATTCTGCAAAGCATAAAAAGAGTAAATATTGATTGAATGCTTACTATATGTCAGGCACTGTTCTACATATTTTATTCGTTTTATCATCTCAATCCTAGGAGGTAGGTATTACCACTATCCCCGTCTTACACGGACACTGCAGCTCAGAGAATTTAGGTAACTTTGCCTACAGTGACTAAGCAATTTAAGTGGACAAGCCTGGAGCTGAACTCAACCATGTTCCGAACATGTGACCTTAAGCTGCACACTGCCGTGTTATAGGATGTTTATACGTAATCAGGTCCAAAGAATTAACTTGAATTCCGAGTACCAAAGGAGAATCTAAGTTGTTTAAGCAGTTCCCAAGGGAAAGTCTCCAAGCTTTAGTATGTGGACTTCAAGTCTGTGCTCTGAAAACTGAGGTGGCCCGAGGGTGTCCACTGTATAGGGGAGTGTGGCTGCATCATCAGATGTCTGCTGCCTGATCAAGTATATGCATTTAAAATAAAAGAAGTATTCCGGGGTTCCGGTGTCTATAAACAAACCAACCAACCTCTGAGATGAAGAAGAAAAACAAGCCACGGTTAATATTCCTGCCCCACATGGAAACTGACATTTTCCCAGCAGTACAGCAAACAGGTTAGACTGAATCCGTGTTCCTCAAACTGGAATCCACAGATACGTTCTCAAGGGTAACTTTCTATGAGAAACTTAATGTTGTCTTCTTATTTTAGTCACAATCTTTTTTAAAAAGCATATTTTGAGTCATCTGGATAACTAACTGCCTTATTAGCGAGACTGCCATGTAATTCAGTACTTGTGTTTGTCCTTGCATTTCCAATCCTCTCATGCCCAAGGATCACCTGTAATCATGGTAGTTATCTTATGTATATGTTGAGCAACAAGTGTGACCACCATTCTGTTGTTATATCCTAACACCACAAGCATGACAGTTGGCCCACATTTACTTTCGCCCATCAGTTGTAAATAAAAAAAATATTTTTCCTTTGCTGTTTAAAGACTTTTTTAAATTAAGACTTTATTTTCTTTATTAAATTGAAATTGACTGAATATTATTAAAAAGCATATAGTAAAGCAGAATAATGTGTTCCTTGTCACCAGCTAATGGAAAGAACATAGATATAGATATATAGTAGATAAATAATTCCGTTTGCACCAAGTTACATAGTAGCCTTTCCCCCAACCTCCCTTCCCCCCGGGCTCACTCAGTGCAAGCTAAACTCATATTTTCCAGAAATATCAGCTCCCCAGATGTCCTTGAAGACCTGGTTTCTCTCCCTCCGCTCACCTTCTGCCCTACGTGCAGGTTGATGTGATTAACATTTGCATAGCTCTTCACAACCTTAAAAGCGCATTCACCTACATTATTGTATTTAATTCTTATAATATGCCTGTTATTTTCATCTCCATTTCACAGACGAAAAGATCAAGGCTCAAAGAAATCAGTAACTTAAGGATAAAAATAACAATAATAGATAACATTGGCTACAAGCACTGTGCTAAGTACGTGACATGCGTTACTCATTCAATCCTCAGAACACGTCCAGTAGCACGATTCTGGGGTGGTCCTCAAGATTCCCTGCTCTTCTTCCCCACCCCTTGTACAGTCTCTGGACAATCCTCCATACTGTGAATATGGTGGCTGTCTCATTAAAGTCATTAAAAGCAGAGCTGACAAACTCGTTACATAAAAAGCCATTTCCCTAGCTTTTTCCCCTGGTCACCCTCTGTTCTCCTCAAAATCCAACAACGGAAGAATTAACATCTGGTACAGCGCATCTAAAAGGCACCCCTAAGGGGCTGGTGCTTGTGCCTATTTATTGTTAAATATGGTGATGTGAACCCTGACTAAGAAGACCGAATGTGCCCCAGCCTCATGTCCATTGGTGTCCTTCGCTTCCAATATGTCTTTCGGGCTTCCTCAGTCTAACATGATTTTACGTGATTTACAGGCCGGAGTGCTCATACTCACCACGCCTCTGTGGTATTGCATCAGTCATACAACGAGGTGGCTACAGGTGGCAGAACCCAACAGTCTGAATGGAGCACCCTGGCTTTTGGCAAAGTGCCATTTTGCCCTCCTGGGTCATCACGGCCATCTAGCAGGGAATAAATACACAAATCCTAATCCTGTCCTCCTTCCAATACCCCAGGGGGCTCAACTCTGACTCATGAAGTACATAAACGCCCAGCACCCACCTCACCAAGGGGAGTGTGTGAAGACTAACCTGCAGGTGACCTGATAAGGCTGGAATCCCAGAAATGTGTCCTCAAGTCTCATGTTGGGGTGACATAGAAAACAAAGCTGTCTAAGCCCAAGCCTAACAGCTTCTACAACCCTAAGTAGGACACATTAGTTCTGCCTCTAGATAAGCCGAATGAGAAAGAAGGATGATATTTTTGGTTAAAAAGTCTGTGACAAAATGTTTTAGAAATATTTACAGATTAAGAAGTATTCTAAATAATTTATAGGTCAAATTTAATCATCACAACAAGCAATTCCTGGCTCAGGGCCTGTGTTCTTGCTGTTCCCTCTACACTTGAAATACTCTTACCCATATAGACCATCATTTCCTTCATGTCTCTGTTCAAATGGCACATTGCCAGTCCCTGCATAGGATGTCTGCTCCCATATCCTCCCCTGGCCGTCCTTGTTCCGTCTCTCCCATTGTTTCTCTCCATAGCTCTGTCTCCATCTGCCACACTATATACTTATTTATTTGTTTACAGTATACATATTATATAATTTACATAATATAGTAAATAAATCATATATAATGAAGCATACAGTTACATGTATTGATTATATATACATATTAACTAAATATATAACTAATAAACATGTTACTAAAATATAAGCTGGAATAGAGCAGGGAATTTGTATGCTTAGCTCTCTGCTGAAATCTCAGTCCTTAGTTCTTGAAACATAGCAGGTGTCAATAGATACATGCTAAATATTTTCTACTGAACGAGGAAATTGCACTAGAGAAACTAGGTTAGTTTATGACAGCTCCAGAGTTCTGACCTAAAAGTTCAGATGACAAGTGTGAATTCTGTATGTGGAATAAAAGGGACAGGTGAGAGGTACCCTTGATATTCACTGGGGAATTAAAGGTGAATTCGCTCATGCTGGGAAGCTTGGTCTGTAATAGGTGGCTGATCCTGAGAAGGACAAGCAGGCTCAGAAACAGATGCAGCAGAGCCAACAGGCTCCACCTCAAAATTCTCTGAAAGAGATGCTCTGTGAGTCAGGAGAGGGAAGAAAAAAGAGAGGACAAAGAGGGACCAGAAGATCTTTCTCTCTGTTCTAGGCTATATCGGTTACAAGTTTCTAGTGCTGACTGATTAAGCAGGAAAGGAATTTTTAAGTAAAAGGATTTGGGGTTGTTCTAAAAATCAGGGTGGGGTTGAGAAACAGGGTTGGGACTTGACGACTCTTCACTGACAAGGATGGTTTTTCAGCTGACTGATCATTCTTGGGTATACAGCTCAGGAGCTGGCTTAGGGGCTGAGCTATTGGACAAGATGGATCAATGAGGGGATGGCAGGGGGAAGGAAGGAATGGCTGCCACAAGGCACAGGGCTGAGAGGGGATGGGCGGTCCAGGCAGCATCACACCATAATCTTACAGGAGGCCTCTGCTGTCTCAAACTAGTTTCAAAACTCACAAGAAACTTTACTGCTTGAGACACAGAGGAAGAAACAGAACCAGCAGGAGAAATACAGGTAAGTAGGCTGCCTTTCCCGTGGATTGGCCCCAAAAGGGCTCCAAACAGAATGTGCAGGGCATGCCCGGATGCCTCCTTCCTGTCACACAGCAGAGAGAGTGACAGGTTCAGCCTGCAACGACACTGTCTGAGGAGCTAAGGATGGAGAGTAGAGCTGAAAACAGCAACACGTCACATATTCCAAACATAGGGAAGAACTGGGAAATAAGCCGCAATGCAATGTGACTAAACAGCCAGGATAGTTCGTCTACTACACTTCATGCACTTTCCCAGAGAAGCAACTCATGCTCTGTTCTGTAGCCACTTACTCTTCGCTTCTGCAAAACTCTATCAGGTGTAACATCTACATTCCAAGCCCTCAACATACTAGAAGCAGGAGGAAAGCCAACACACCAACTTCCACAAGAAATAGCAGATAAGAGTTCGATGTTGTGGGAAGAAACAGATAAAATCAGAAGCCTACGAGTCTGACGACATTTCATACAAAGGCAAAAAACAAAAACAAAACCTTACATATCTCAGTAGCCCCATGATATCATTAAGTTAGAACAAATTATAGTGAAGGAATTGCTCTGGGGCGCCTGGGTGGCTCAGTCAGTTAAGTGTCTGCCTTTGGCTCAGGTCATGATCTCAGGGTCCTGGGATCGAGTCCTGCATCGAGCTCCCTGCTCAGTGGGGAGCCTGCTTCTCCCTCTCCCTCTGCCCCTCCCCCATCCTGCTCATTCTCTCTCTCATAAATAAATAAAATCTTAAAGAGAAGAATTGCTTGGGGGCACCTGGGTGGCTCAGTCAGTTAAGTGTCTGCCTTCAGCTCAGGTCATGGTCCCAGGGTCCCGAGATCGAGTCCGTCATTGGACTCCCTGCTCAGCAGTGAGTCTGCTTCTCCCTCTGACCCTCCCCACTCTCGTGCTCTCTTTCTCACTCTCTCTCAAATAAATAAAATCTTTAAAACAAAAGAATTGCTCAATTTATTCATTCATTGATATATTCAAGAATATTTATTCAGCACCTAACATGTGTCAAAAGTGGGCTAGTTGCTTGAGGCACAACCATGAATGACACAAAGTTCCTGCTCACAAGGAAGGCTTGATCTAAATGAGGATAAATATCATTTTCATGCAATCCAGTTGATAGTGGATCACAAAAAAATAATAGAGAAAAGCCAAGAATGCTATTACAACACAGAAGACCAGCACAAAACCTCATCGAGAAAACTCAGGAGAGGCTTTCCAGAGACATTAGGGTCTACACCAGGGCTTGAGGGATACATAGGAGTTAGCAGGGGAAGCAGAAGCAGGAGAAAAGATCTTCCAAGCAGCAAGAACAGAATGTATAAGAGTCCAGAGGCAAATAGCAGCCCAAGGTCAGTTTAATGGGCATGCAACCCATTCTCAGGCCTCATGCTCAGAAGCCTAACTCCTGGATTGGAGTTAAGATGGCGGAGGAGTAGGGGACCCCTTTTTCAGCCGGTCCCCTGAGTCGAGCTGGATAGGTACCAGACCAGCCTGAACATCCACGGAATCAGCCTGAGACGCAGGAAGATACATCTGGATCTCAACAAATGAACATCTCCAGTGCTGAGTAGTGAGGTACGAAGCGGGGAGCCATGAAACCGCGCACAGACATAGGAAGATAAACGGAAGGGGGAGGGAGCCGCCACGTTCGGGCGCCAGGAAGCGGTAGCCATCTGCACGGGGTGGGGGCGGACTCGCGGACTGGCATCCGCGAGAAAACAGACTGGGACTGTGAGCGGGGAGCGCGCACCACCAGACTTCTCACGACTCCGGAACTCCGGTGTGCTCACTGGATCCAGACTGAGACCGGGAGCTCCGGGAGCGCGCGCGGGGCGGCTGGCGGCTGGCGGCATTAGAAACACAAAGGACAGAGACGCGCAGGCCCTGGAAGTGAGGGCTGGGACGCCGGGTGTGAGGCTCACATCCCCGGACGCTGCAGGGTTGGGCAGCACCAACAGAAACAGAGTTAAAGTGGCCAGAACATCAGTGGAGAACGGTCCACGATCCCTCTGTTCTGAGACAGAGGCTGAGATTTGGCCACTGCTGCTCTGACTCTCAGAAGAGGCACAGCAAACCGCCAGGGAAAGCCGCCAGAGAACAAAAGCCTGGATGGCTCACAGCGTGCCCATCTCCATCCCCCCTCGCAGGGGACACGGAGACTCTACCCAAACAGGGTTGCCTAAGTATCAGCGCGGCAGGCCCCTCCCCCAGAAGGCAGGCTGAAAAACCAAGAAGCCCACATCCTGGGGCGCCTGGGTGGCGCAGTCTTTGAGCGTCTGTCTTCGGCTCAGGGCGTGATCCCGGCGTTTCGGAAAGGAGTCCCTCATCGGGCTCCTCCGCTGGGAGCCTGCTTCTTCCTGTCCCACTCCCCTGCTTCTGTTCCCTCTCTCGCTGGTTGTCTCTCTGCCACATAAATAAATACAATCTTTAAAGAAGAAGCCTACATCCTTAAGATCCCTATAAAACAAGGGCGCACGGCCTGGGTTCCGGTCAATAATTTGGGCTCTGGACAACCCCACAACCTCTCCTCATCAGAATGACGAGAAGGAGAAATCCCCCCCAGCAAAGAAAAAACAATGAGTCTGTGGCCTCTGCCACAGAACTAATGGATATGGATGTAACCAAATTATCAGAAATGGAATTCAGAGTAACAATGGTCAAGATGATGTGTAGACTTGAAAAAAGTATTAACG
>NW_024423675.1:967855-978883 GCF_017311325.1 Ursus maritimus
TAGAACAAATTATAGTGAAGGAATTGCTCTGGGGCGCCTGGGTGGCTCAGTCAGTTAAGTGTCTGCCTTTGGCTCAGGTCATGATCTCAGGGTCCTGGGATCGAGTCCTGCATCGAGCTCCCTGCTCAGTGGGGAGCCTGCTTCTCCCTCTCCCTCTGCCCCTCCCCCATCCTGCTCATTCTCTCTCTCATAAATAAATAAAATCTTAAAGAGAAGAATTGCTTGGGGGCACCTGGGTGGCTCAGTCAGTTAAGTGTCTGCCTTCAGCTCAGGTCATGGTCCCAGGGTCCCGAGATCGAGTCCGTCATTGGACTCCCTGCTCAGCAGTGAGTCTGCTTCTCCCTCTGACCCTCCCCACTCTCGTGCTCTCTTTCTCACTCTCTCTCAAATAAATAAAATCTTTAAAACAAAAGAATTGCTCAATTTATTCATTCATTGATATATTCAAGAATATTTATTCAGCACCTAACATGTGTCAAAAGTGGGCTAGTTGCTTGAGGCACAACCATGAATGACACAAAGTTCCTGCTCACAAGGAAGGCTTGATCTAAATGAGGATAAATATCATTTTCATGCAATCCAGTTGATAGTGGATCACAAAAAAATAATAGAGAAAAGCCAAGAATGCTATTACAACACAGAAGACCAGCACAAAACCTCATCGAGAAAACTCAGGAGAGGCTTTCCAGAGACATTAGGGTCTACACCAGGGCTTGAGGGATACATAGGAGTTAGCAGGGGAAGCAGAAGCAGGAGAAAAGATCTTCCAAGCAGCAAGAACAGAATGTATAAGAGTCCAGAGGCAAATAGCAGCCCAAGGTCAGTTTAATGGGCATGCAACCCATTCTCAGGCCTCATGCTCAGAAGCCTAACTCCTGGATTGGAGTTAAGATGGCGGAGGAGTAGGGGACCCCTTTTTCAGCCGGTCCCCTGAGTCGAGCTGGATAGGTACCAGACCAGCCTGAACATCCACGGAATCAGCCTGAGACGCAGGAAGATACATCTGGATCTCAACAAATGAACATCTCCAGTGCTGAGTAGTGAGGTACGAAGCGGGGAGCCATGAAACCGCGCACAGACATAGGAAGATAAACGGAAGGGGGAGGGAGCCGCCACGTTCGGGCGCCAGGAAGCGGTAGCCATCTGCACGGGGTGGGGGCGGACTCGCGGACTGGCATCCGCGAGAAAACAGACTGGGACTGTGAGCGGGGAGCGCGCACCACCAGACTTCTCACGACTCCGGAACTCCGGTGTGCTCACTGGATCCAGACTGAGACCGGGAGCTCCGGGAGCGCGCGCGGGGCGGCTGGCGGCTGGCGGCATTAGAAACACAAAGGACAGAGACGCGCAGGCCCTGGAAGTGAGGGCTGGGACGCCGGGTGTGAGGCTCACATCCCCGGACGCTGCAGGGTTGGGCAGCACCAACAGAAACAGAGTTAAAGTGGCCAGAACATCAGTGGAGAACGGTCCACGATCCCTCTGTTCTGAGACAGAGGCTGAGATTTGGCCACTGCTGCTCTGACTCTCAGAAGAGGCACAGCAAACCGCCAGGGAAAGCCGCCAGAGAACAAAAGCCTGGATGGCTCACAGCGTGCCCATCTCCATCCCCCCTCGCAGGGGACACGGAGACTCTACCCAAACAGGGTTGCCTAAGTATCAGCGCGGCAGGCCCCTCCCCCAGAAGGCAGGCTGAAAAACCAAGAAGCCCACATCCTGGGGCGCCTGGGTGGCGCAGTCTTTGAGCGTCTGTCTTCGGCTCAGGGCGTGATCCCGGCGTTTCGGAAAGGAGTCCCTCATCGGGCTCCTCCGCTGGGAGCCTGCTTCTTCCTGTCCCACTCCCCTGCTTCTGTTCCCTCTCTCGCTGGTTGTCTCTCTGCCACATAAATAAATACAATCTTTAAAGAAGAAGCCTACATCCTTAAGATCCCTATAAAACAAGGGCGCACGGCCTGGGTTCCGGTCAATAATTTGGGCTCTGGACAACCCCACAACCTCTCCTCATCAGAATGACGAGAAGGAGAAATCCCCCCCAGCAAAGAAAAAACAATGAGTCTGTGGCCTCTGCCACAGAACTAATGGATATGGATGTAACCAAATTATCAGAAATGGAATTCAGAGTAACAATGGTCAAGATGATGTGTAGACTTGAAAAAAGTATTAACGAAAATGTTAATGAGAATATAGAATCTCTAAGGGCGGAAATGAGAGCGAATCTGGCACAAATTAAAAATTCTATGAGCCAAATGCAATCAAAACTAGAAGCTCTGACGGCCAGGGTGAATGAGGCAGAGGAACGTATTAGCGAATTGGAGGATGGGTTAGTAGAAGAAAAAACGAAAATAGAAGCTGGACTTAAAAAAATCCACACGCAACAATGTAGGTTACGGGAGATTACTGACTCAGTGAAACGATCCAATGTCAGAATCATCGGCATCCCCGAGGGGGTGGAGAAAAACAGAGGTCTAGAAGAGATATTTGAACAAATTGTAGCTGAAAACTTCCCTAATCTAGCGAGGGAAACAAACATTCGTGTCCAAGAGGCAGAGAGGACCCCTCCCAAGTTCAACCATGACAAACCTACGCCATGTCACCTCATAGTGCCATTGCACTACTGGGTGTTTACCCCAAAGATACAGACGTAGTAAAGAGAAGGGCCATATGCACCCCAATGTTCATAGCAGCAATGTCTACAATAGCTAAATCGTGGAAGGAGCCGAGATGCCCTTCAACAGATGACTGGATTAAGAAGTTGTGGTCCATATATACAATGGAATATTACTCAGCTATCAGAAAGAATGAATTCTCAACATTTGCTGCAACATGGACGGCACTGGAGGAGATAATGCTAAGTGAAATAAGTCAAGCAGAGAAAGACAACTATCATATGATTTCTCTCATCTATGGAACATAAGAAATAGGAGGATCGGTAGGGGAAGAAAGGGATAAAGAAAGGGGGGGTAATCAGAAGGGGGAATGAAACATGAGAGACTGTGGACTATGAGAAACAAACTATAGGCTACAGAGGGGAGGGGGGTGGGGGAATGGGATAGACTGGTGATGGGTAGTAAGGAGGGCACGTATTGCATGGTGCACTGGGTGTTATACGCAACTAATGAATCATCGAACTTTATATCGGAAACCAGGGATGTACTGTATGGTGACTAACATAATATAATAAAAAATAATTAAAAAAAAAAGAAGCCTAACTCCTTGCCGTTTGGTTTAATATTCTGCTCCCACTGTCTTGAAATTCTGAATGATTTTATCTTTGAACTTGCGTTTTATGAGTGAAGGCCAATGGATAATGTGTCACGTGCCTGAGCAGAGGAGACTCTCCCAACACACAGTGGGTCTCCGGCATCCCTTGCTGCTCCATTTGCCCACGGCATTCACCTGATGAGCACTGGATTCTGGCAGGCCCACAATTTGTGCAAGTTCAGCAAGACTCACAGCAAGTAAGAAATAAGCATGTAGAATGTATGGGTGTCAAAAAGGGAAAGAAAAACAGTTGAGTGAGTTTTGTGAAGTGTTTCCACTGTCCTGAAGAGAACCATATCCATACGCGTGTATAAACTACAAAATACAAATTGTGCGATGTCAGTAAGCGTGCAAGATAAATGCTTATACATATTCAAAACCAGCATCGCACAATATAAAGATGAATGATAAAACTCATGACAATTCAGAATTTTAATTTTTCTTTACTTACAATGATATTAAGTGGCAAATGAAAAACACTATAACAACTGGAGAGAGAGACTGTGGAAGAAAGGACAAACTATATATTTTTCCTGCTTTTGGAGAAAGGGCCCCACATTTTCAGTTTGTACCAGGCCATGCAAATTATGTAGCCCACTGTGACAACATAAGAAGTTTGTGTAATGTAGAAAGTTCCAAATTAGAGGAACATATAATGTATTGAATCAGTGGTTGTTGGGAAGGAAGGAGAGATATGAGTCAGGGAAGACCATCGGCAATCTGGTTGTAAGGGGAGGACAGTGGCTTTGAATATCAGTGAGAAAATAAAACTTATAGGAAGGGCTGAAGTCTTGCCAAAAACTCACCTAAAGCTAAAAGTCACTGATGAAAGAAAAACAACCCAACAGATTTGCGCTATATGGGAAGACTGCTTCCATGGCCGCCACAGGGGGAAAACGGTATATGTGTTCTAAGGGGTATATACACAAATATTTGTAGCACAGTGTGTAATAGCCCCAAACTTGAACCAGCCCAGGTGACCGTGAGCAGAAAGTTGAATGAATACACAACGGCACAGGCATACAGTGGAATGCTGTGGGATGACTGGACTACAGCTACCAGGCAACGACACAGACGGACCTCACAAACAATGTCGGACCCAAAAAAGGAAGTCACAGAAGAATAACGAAATACGACAATTCCATTTATCAATTTCAAGTATAGGCAAAATTAAATTACATATTCTTAAGATATGTACATAGATGATGAAACCATAAAGAAAAGCAAACCATTAACACAAGTGTTAGGATAATAATTATCTCTGGGGAGAAAGAAGGGAAATCTCAGTGGGCTCTTTTTTTTTTTAAGGTTTGTTTTATTTATTTATTTGAGAGCGAGCATGAGCAGAGGGAGAGGGAGGAGCAGACTTTCCGCTGAGTGCAGAGCCCTACACTGCGCTGGGTCCCTAAGATCATGACCTTAGTGAAAGTCAGATGCTTAACAAACTGAGCTGCCCAGGCACCCCTCGGTGGGCTGCTGCTGCTTCTTCTGCTGCTGCTGCTGTTTCTTCTTCTTTTTAAGGTTTTATTTACTTATTTATTTGAGAGAGAGCGCGCAGCAGTGGGAAGGAGGGGCAGAGGGAGAGGGAGAAGCAAACTCCCCGCTGAGCAGGGGATTATCCCAGGACCCTGGGATTATGACCTGAGCCGAAGGCAGATGCTTAACCCACCGAGCCACCCAGGGCCTCTCTTGGTGGGATTCTAAGAGACATTTCTTTACCTAAAAAATGGGTTCATGCAAGGATATTCATGTTAATACTGTTCCTTGGACTGTGTGTATATGTCTTATAGACTTTTTTCTATTTATGATGTATTTTACAATAAAAATATTTAATATGACCATTTTATTAGACATATAAAAAATTTGCTTTTTTAAAAGTACTTTCAGCAAGCTACATATAGGGGGAAAATCTGCATTCTAATGAAAGCTATCAAACAGAAACTTGCATTAAGCATCACAAGTAAGAGCAGAACATGAAAAGCACCCCCAATGGGGTCAGGAGAGGTGCAAGGCTGCACTGTCACTGATAGTCTTCATCCTAGATAAGCATACAATTTTTTTATAAATCTGAAAACATTTAATTCATTAATGAGTAGTTGGTACTTATGCCATTTATCATGTTAACAAAAGCTAAGCTGACGTTCTCATCACAAGGTGACTTTGTGGTATTCCCAAGAACAATTACAAATATGCATTCCAACTCATTTAATAATGAATTAATGTTCCCAACAGTACTAATTGTTTTGAACTGAACTTTGTGGACTTGTAATTCTATTTCTCTGCTTCCTTTGACCATGGATTACCTTTTAGAGATCCTTGTCTTCAGAAGATGAAACAATGGGGCAATTTGGTAGAGCAGAAATGTGTAGACCTCGGGGTCAGTCAGGTGTATGTGCCAACCCAGCTCAATCACTTCCAAGCCGGGTACAACCACAGGCACATCATTGAATGTCTCCAGTCTTTGGTTTGATATCTTAAAAACTGAGGATAATAATGTAGACTTCAGGGTCCACTTTGCAGAAATGCCATTTCAACCCTCAAAGTTATACATGGTAATAATACATGCCCGGATATAAAAGACAACTCAAAACAATGTAATTGAGGAGCGCCTGGCTGGCTCAGTCAGCGGAACGTGCGACTCTCGATCTCGGGGTTGTGAGTTAGAGCCCCATCTTGGGTGTAGAGATTAAAGAAATAAAATCTTTTAAAAAATAAAATAAAGGGGTACCAGGGTGGCTCAGTCGGTGAAGCGTCTGCCTTCAGCTCAGGTCATGATCCTGAAGTCCCTGGATCAGCCCCTGGCTGGCTCCCTGCTCAGCGGGGAGTCTGCCTTTCCCTCTGCCCCTCCCCCACTCATGCTCCTACTCTCTCTCTCTCAAATAAATAAAATCTTTTTAAAAAATAAATTAAATTAAAAATACATAAATACATAAATAAAATGGTGTCATTGTGATTATTTTTTTAATTGCATAAGAAGCAGCTGGCTAAATTCCTGAAACCTACCCACAGAATGCTGCCAAGGAGTCCTGGACAGAACTCAGCTGTGCTGCCACCGTTCTTGTTGGCTGTCCCCTATTCTACATGTTTATCAGTAGCGTGAGACACAGATGGAATGGTTATTATATTTCTAGATGATGTAAAACTAGACCAGATGAATAAAATAATTCAGTGGGCCCCAACAATGCTGGGACCAAAACCAATGAGGGAAAATTTGATGTGAGTGGAACGAAGGCCCCGTGCTTGGTCTTTCTGACATTGGTACCTCACCGCGCACCAGCAGCCTGTCATGTCTGAAAGACCTACGTGGCTTTGAGCTTGAGAAGAGCGAACATGAGACCCCTATCACAGTTAGAGCAGCCACCCTTATCCACAGGGATACATTCCAAGACCCCTAGTGGATGCTTGAAACCTCAGATAGGAAGACATTATATGTGTTTTTCCTATATAGACATACCACTGATAAAGTTTAATTTATAAATTAGGCCTAGTAAGATATTAACAATAACTAATAATAAAATTGAACAATTATAACAGTGCACTATAATAAAAGTTATATTCATATGGTCTCTCTCTCTTTCAAAATATCTTAATGTACTGTACTCACCCTTCTTGTGATGATGTGAGACGATAAAATGCCCGCATCATGAGATGAAGTGAGGTGCATGACACAGGCTTTGTGACGTAGCATCAGGCTACCACTGGCCTTTTGATGATACATCAGAAGGATCATCAACTTCTGGACCACTGATCGTGTGTAACTGAAATTGCAAATAAGGGAGGGTTAATGTACTTGACAAGCAGGCGGTGTCCACAGGAAACAACAGGGACACATGATGGGACGGGCCCTGCGCAACAGGCAGGGAAGGAAGCTCTCCTCTCACCAGTCTACTGCCCTTCTCAGAGGTCCTCCCACAGTGGCGGCGGGAACACGCAGACTTGGATTACGTTGATATTGATCCAGTGTTTAAACTACTAAAGTGTCTATTTCAACAACAGCCTCAGGAATAAATACTACAAGTTATCACAAAAACTCGGGTTTGTATTTGGGGAGGGGGGTTGGTTGGTTGGTTTACTTTGCTTTGGTTTTAATACATGGCAGCAACGACATAATGAAACGTCATGAAATAACCAAAGGAACAAAAGCAAAGAGAAAGAAAAGGTGAGAATTACAGTCATGGCGACTGCAATGACCTCTTCATATGCCTGCTTTGGAGTCACCCATTTCTTCAGCCCATTTCAAGGAAAAATAATCAATTGTTTCTGATACTTTCTTCCATCTCCAAATTCTTTTTTTTTTTTTTTATGTTTTTGGCCACACATCGCCACTGGGCGGTGCTCAAAGTCCACAAAAGTATCTTGGGGTCGCAGAAAGCAAGTAACTAAAAAGCAGGCAGCTGCTGACCGGTTTTCAGACATGCACACAAAACATTTAAATATTTTCTCTCTTGTGTTGATGCATAAAGGAGCACAAACACTGAAAGAAAGGGGGTAGAAGGAAGTGGCCATCTTTAAAAAGAAAAAAACGCATCTCTGCTACTGAAGGAAAAACAAAAACAAAAAACCAGCCAGCTATGAAAAGAGGTTGCTGAAGCAGTTTTCAGAGATCAATTATGTCCAGTCTCCTGAAGGTGTGATCGGTGGCCCACAATAATGACAGAATTGAGGTGCTTATGCAGAGATTTGTTTATTTTTTGATTCAGCCTTTTCACTTGCACAGAGACATTTGCCTCTTCTGAAGCTGTTTTGCATATGGACGCTGTGTGGACGTGTGCTTCTCTTATGGGTGTATGTTAAATGTGTTCCTGCAAAGAAGGCCAGGGATGCCCTTGGGGCCCAGACAGTCCGTCTGGCTCCAACATCTATTTGATTTGGGAAAATCAAATACAAATGCCGCTCGGACAACCAATTATTGCCCTGTTTTAGATAAAGCAACTTGCATTTTCCCCCTTTATCAAATTCCTGAAAGGAAGGGTTGCAACCCAGAGAAGAAAAGAATAATGAGCTTTTCATTACCTATAGAGCATGTGCTGAAAGGTCCTCTGACAAAAAGAAGATGGAAATCAGATGTGTCTTGATTGGCTCTCGCATTTTCTTGTGTAGCTATAATAACATTCATTTCAATTTTCAGTTTCTTTTTATTGTACTGATTTACCCAACACAGTTTTAACAAAATATAGTTGGGTAATAACAAAATAGCTGGTGGTGCTGGGTAATTAAAAAAAAAAACACCCTGACACTGAATGAGCTTTTATTACATGCCAGGTGCTGAGCAATTTGCTTCCACATTCCCTTTAATAACCACAACAACCCTATGAGGAAGGAATTATTATCACCTCTACGTGGCAAGTATAGAAATGAAACCTCAGCAAGGTTAAGTAACTTGTGCAAGGACACACAGCTAGGAAATGGCAGTACCTGGCTCACCATCTCTGCACCAAAACACATGCTCCTCCTTTCCTGTAAGCTCATTTCACGGAGTCCTCAGGTGTCCTAGTTAATGCACTGCTCCTGAGTGAAGGAGTCCTGGTTATGAGCTACCTTGCTGGCCCCGCCCCTTCAGCTCCTTGGTCCCACAGAGCAATGCTGTGATCTGAGGGTGAAGGAAGACCCAGCCTTCCAGTGGGAATTTCACCTAAAATAAGCTCCCCATCCCCTCTGCTCAGCAGAGTCTTGATTCTGCTGACCTTCCTTTCCATCCGTGGCAGTCACTGGAGATCACCCAAATCTAATGAGCCATGAGGTTACTTAACCTCACTTGTGTTTCTGAATCTTTGAAACACAAATAATAACAATACCTACCACCCAGGGTGTTGTGAGAACTGAATGAATGTGTACAATGCTTCCAACATTGCCTGGCCCACTATACAAGCTAACAAGTGTTGACCATTATCGGTGTCATTGATCCTACATATCTGGGTTTGCACCCCCTTTTCCCATCACAGCCTCTCTACCTGCCAGCCCTCTGCACACATGACTGCTGGTCCTCCACAGAAACATCTGCACTTCCAGGTCCCTCCCTCTCCAAGGAATCTTGCAGCTGGCTGACAAGACTATTGTCACTAAAATGCCACCAGGTTCCTCACACTCTCCATATTAAATAAAAATAATACTTCTCCATGATCTAGAAGCTAAAGTTTCCTGTCCTTCCACTATCCAATGTTTTCAACAATCTGCTTCCAACCTGTCTTTCCAAGCTTCTCTCCCCAGTTCTTGCTTTATTTCACTAATGCCTATACCAAGCCTTAGTACCCAAGGCTCCACATGCCTGTATGACCACCTCCATTTGTCAAAAGTTGACTTACCACTTAAGACATAGATTAAATTCTACTTTCGGCCAGCCTGAAATAACTGTTTTCTAGTAGGAATTCCCGCAGCTTTCTTTTTTAGCCACTCATTTATTTCCCTGCATTTGTTCACTTGTTTTATTGTTATTCCATCCTTGCTTTTATGACCTTTTCCTCAGGTTGGTTATAAGCAGAATGAGAGCAGAAACTCTTGAAATTGTATACACTTAATTTCTATAGCTAAAGGTCCTGAGCTGGTGTATGAGAAGCTCTGAAGGAATGACTTACCAGAGCAAAGCTAGACAGAATTCCTCCCCCAGACTAACAGGAGTCAATATTTGCGGTCCTGAGAGCCTGAAAGCTTAAGTGGAAGCTCCTAAGAGGGTGGGTGGGAGGTGTTTGGGCCTCTGCATTTCCTGAGGTAGCAAAGCATTGTTGGAATTGCCAAAGGTTGAGAATAGCAACCTCACTGGCACCAAGCACTGGGCAGATTAATTTTTCCTGAGGGCTCTGGTCAACCAAACACTCCATCAATCTCTAAGAATGTAATAGAAACTGCTATTACCAGGAAATTTTAAGAATAATCAAGAAAGAACATACAGTATATTTTTTAAATAATTTTAACATTCTTGAATGTGGAGCTATTCCCTAATTAAGTATCAGAGTCTTCTGGCCACAAAGCTTGTGAAATAAAATGTATTTTGTTTAAAAAAAAAAAAGAAAAAGAAAAAAGATATGTTTTGTTTTGTTTATCTACATATTTTATTGCTTTAATGTGCACCGCTCCCCATAGGTTTGATTTTGATGTACCAAACACTGACCACTCTGAAAAAAACAAGGTCTATGTCTTGGGGAATTTTTTGGTAGGTCATAATGCTTGCACTGGTCAAGTCTAGGTAGGCAGTGCTACAATGGCCCAATTCTCAGTGGCTCAATCGAACTAAGCTTAGTTTTTCACTCATGCTACATGCCCATTGCGGCTGGGGAGCCCTGCTGCATATAGTAGTTACTCAGGAACCCGGGCTTATGGAGGTTCCATCCCCTGGAAATTCACCCTGGAACCGTCCGTGGGAGGCAACGAGAACATACATGAACGTCACTTTCACTCATAGCTCATTGGTCAGAAGAGATCACATGGCTCTCGCACCTGTAAGCGGGGACACACATGGACATCTTCTTGGTGAGCACCCCTGTGTTCATCCAAGACACATTGATCTACATCTCTCCTCTAATGGATATCAGTTTCTGTGGCTTCTGTAAAAGGTTCAGGAAACTCAATAATGTTTCTTAAATAAGTGAACACATTGGAAAGAACACATAGTCCAAGCAAATGACTTCAGTATGTTTAATTCCTGGATCAGGAAATTAAATTACTTCTGAATCCCACCAATATCTGTCTCTTTGAGTGAAAATAATCATCTAGGCCTTCTTTGATATTTTGGTTAATGGAACAATCACAGAATGTGACTAAGTGGAATATTTTTCT